>NW_027604543.1:0-3000 GCF_053455715.1 Rhinoraja longicauda
CGCCTTGTCCCCCAGCCCCTCGGACACCTGTCCCCAGCCCTCCCATACACCAGAACACCAGCCCTACACACACCTGAACCCCAGCCCCCACACACCTGAACCCCAGCCCCCCACAAACCTGACCCCCATTGCTGACCCCCATCCTTCCCAACACACCTAACACACAGCCCCCACACAGCTGAATCCCTCATCCCATCACATAGCTGAACTCCAGCCCCACACACAGCTGACGCCCAAACCCCCACACGCCTAACCCCCTGATTCCCCACACACATGATTCCAGCCCCCCACAAACATAATTCCCTGATCCCCAGACCCTCACACACACCTTAACCCAGCCCCGCACACAGCTGACCTACAGCCCCCTGCCTACCAGACCCACAGCCCCTATACACCTGACACCCATCCCCCCATACACCTGAAACCAGCCCCCACACACATGAAACCCAAACCCCACACACACCTGAACCCCAGCCCCGCACACAACTGAACCCCAGCCCGCCCACACACCTGAACCCTGCCCCCACACACCTGAACCCCAACCCCACACACACCTGAACATCAGCACCGCACGCACCTGAAACCCAGCCCCGCACACACCTGAACCCCATCCCCCCACACTCCTGACGTGCAGCCCGCCCACACACCTGAACATCAGCCCCGCAGACAGCTGACATCCAGCTCCCCAAAAGCCTGACACCTTGAATCCCCACAGACATGACCCCAGTCCACACACTCCTGACACCCAGCCCCCCATACACCTGGCCCCAGCCACCCCCCACCCACACGTTACACCCAGCCCCCAGGCACCTGGACACCACTCCCCACATACCTGACCCTGATACCCAGTAGCCACACACACATTACACGCAGCCCCCCATAAACGTGCGAACCAGCCACACTCCTGAACCCCCCCACGCACCGTACCCCCACCCCCCACACTCGTGAAACACATCTCCCCCCCGCACACCTGACTCTCAGCCCCTACACGCCTGAATCCCAGCCCCACACACACCTGACCACCTTGTCACAGAGCCCCCGGACACCTGTGCAGTGTACCCATACACACCTGAAACCCAACCCCGCAAACACCTGAACTCCATCCCTCCACACACCTGACCCCACTAGCACACCCCACACACCTAAGCCCACCCCCACACACCTGATCCCCTCAGACACCACACACCTGACACCCTGCCCCCAACACACCTGTACCCCACCCCTCCGACTCAACTGACCGACAGCCCCGCACACACCTGAACCCTAGCTCCGCACACACCTAACCCCAGCCCTCCCACACACTTGAACTCCAGCCCTGCACATTCCTGAACCCCTGCCTCCCCACACATCTGACCACTTCAGCCCCCACACACACCTGAATCCAAGCCCCCCCACACAGTTGACCCCCTCAGCCCCCACACACCTGACCCCTTGCCACAAACACACCTGACCTCAGCTCTCCACACACCTGACCACCTGAGCTTTCCACACCACTGACCTCCACCCCTCCGATACACCTGAACCCAACCCCGCACAAAGCTGAACACCTGACTCCCCACACACCTGGCCCTGAGCACCTCCCACACAACTGAACCCCAACCCCCCCACAAAACGGACCACCAGCGTCCCCCACACATGACATCCTGCCCCCAACACACTTGACCACATCCCTCCACACACCTAACCCCTCCGACACACCTGAACCCCAGCTCTGCGCTCACATTACACCCAGCTCCCAACACATACCTGACCCCCAGTCTCCCATAAACCTGATTCCCCTGCACACCTGAACCCCAGCCCCCCACCCAGCTGAACTACAGCCCCACACACATCTCAACCCCACCTGCCCCACACACATGAATCCCAGCCCTCCACACATCCGACCCCCTCAGCCTCCACATAGCTGGCCCCCATCCCCCACACGCCTGACCCCCTCAGCGCTCCCCAGATAGCTGGCCCCCAGCCACCCACAAAACTGATCCCCAGCCCCCACACACCTCAACCACTCAGCCGCACCCCACACACCTGAATCCCAGCCCCGCACGCGTGACCCCCACAGCACCCCACGCACACCTGACTCCCAGCCCCCCAGACACCTGACCACCTCCGCAGCCCTCACACACCTGACTCCCAGCCCCCCACACACCAGACACCCAGCCGCACCACACACCTGACCCCCTCAGCCCTCCACAAACCTGACACCCATCCCTCAGATACACCTGAACCCCAGCCCTCCCACACACCTGACCCCCTCAGCCCTCCTCCCATATAGCTGAACCACAACCCCGCACACAGCTGACACCCAGTCCCCACGCACCTGAACCCCACTCCCCACACACCTGACCTCTGATCACAAGTAGCCACACACACATGACACCCAGCCCCCCACACACGTGCACCCCAGCCCCGCCCCCACACTACTGAATCACAGCCACCCCCCGTATACTTAACTCCCAGCCCCACACACCTGACCCCTTGATCCCACCACATACCTGACACCCAACACCGCACACACCTAACCACCTTCACCCAACCCAACTGACACCTGTCACCACCCCCCCAACATACCTGAACACCAGCACCGCACACATCTGAACTCCAGCGCCGCATAAACCTGACACTCAGCCCCAACACACCTGACCCCAGCTCCCCACACACGTGACGCCCAGCCCCCACACACATGAACCCTAGTCCCCACACACCTGATCTCCAGTAGACACACACCCATGACACCCAGCCCCCCAAATACGTGCACAGCAGCCCCCCCCCACACTTCTGAACAACAGCCACCTCCCCCACACACACACCTGACAACCAGACCCCAGACACCGGAGTTACTGATGACCAACCCCCACACACACCTGACCCCATCAGCCCCCCACACACCTGAACACCTTGTCGCCCAAACCCGCGGACACATGTCCTCCAGCCACCCACACACCTGAACACCAACCCCCCACACAGCTGATTTCAAGCCCCGCACACACTTGATCCCCAACC
>NW_027604544.1:0-3000 GCF_053455715.1 Rhinoraja longicauda
TTAATGGAAATAGCCAACAATATTCTGCATTCTGCATCTTCCTCCTCGCTCTTGCAGGACGTTAACTCATTGTATCCATGTGTGGCATATCTGAACTGAATCGAAAGCGACGCTTTTCACTGTACCTCGCAACATGTGACAATAATAGACCTAGCCGAACCTCACCTGAGCTAATGATCTAACATATGTAACAACTATGATGGCTACTACGATTGACCATGTAACACAAGCAGCATTGATATACAAAATAAGGTGTTGAATGTGGGTTAACCACAAATTAACTGTTGGACAGATGCGAAGACAAGATGAGGAGTGGGCACAGGAGGATGATCACACGAAAACACCTGATACCGTATTAATTACCGGGCATCTGCAGTACAGGAGTAAATACATTCAGAATACTCAGATGACGTCCGTCGAGGAAGGAAAAAAATGTAATATCAGCAGTGAACGATCTTATCAAAGTTCGTACCATGTCCCCAGCACCCTCTTTGCGTCAAGTTTTACCTTCAGGTCCCTCGTAAATATTGCCCCTCTCATCTTAACCCTATGATATCTGCTTTTTGATATTTTTATCCTGGATAAAAGAATGCATTCATCTGATCTATTCCTCTCATGATTTTACACACCTTCATATCATCAGCCCTCAGCTTCCTTCGCTCCAGGGAATGAAGTACTCACCCTCCCATCTCGGACACACGAGGAAATGGTAGAACAGTCCTGCTATAACCACTGACGGTGATACCACATGTGGAGAAACGTACACAGACTGGATCAACAGTCACAATCATACAGCAGAGAAACAGGTCCAACAAATCTCCATGTCAAAGCTATCGAAATACTCAATCACATTTAAAGGCACTTGGTCCTCAGAATATTATGCCCTGGTTCTCTCTCTTTTAAAGAAGGTGATGCCTACCTTTGAAGCGGTGTCGAGTCAGAAGTCGAGATTAATCCCCAGCAGAAAGTGGCTGCGAGACGACCAACAATTCATCAGATCCTCTGCTGTGTACAGTTGCTAAGACCAACAAGTGAATTTATTGCCATTGATTTGTGGGACTTGCCCTGAGGGGATAGACATTCCGAGTATTAAGCAACGGGTATATTGATGATTACGTTAGGATCAGAACAGCAGAATATAAATTCACCTTGGATTGATTGAAATGAGATATAATTTACTCTCTCAGATATATCCGAATCTAGAGTACCCTCTACCCCAGAAAACGGTGAAATACAAACAGGGTTGGAGCGAAGTTCCTTGTGGACAAGAGCGAACTGAAATTAATGTGGCTAGGAGTGGAAATCAACTTGAGACCAGGATCAGTTTGATAATTATGGCAGTAAAGGTCTGAACAGTCCTGAGCTTTGCGTTGTGTGCGTGTGGCCGTGTGCACCTGTGTCCACAGTGGGGGGTGGGGGGTGGGAGGGGAGGCGCTTGTGTGTGTGTGGCCATGTCCTCAAGGGTTGGTGGTGGGGGGTGTGTGTTTGTGACCGTGTGGCCGAACGTACCTGTGTCGACAGTGGGGGGTGGGGAGGGGATCGGAATGCGGCCGTGTAGACGTGTGCACCTGTGCCCAGGGCAAAGGTATGTGCTCCGCCCTCTGCCACTGCTCCCTCGGCTCGATGGCCCACGGACCTCAGTCAGTGACGATAGGTGACAACTTCTCCACCACAAAGACGCTCAACGACGGCATCCCGCAAGGATGATTTATCGGTCCCGTACGATACTCTCTTCACACTCTACAATGTTCTCTCCCATGTCGTCAACAGGTTTGCTGACGACAACCCTGTGATGGGCCGGATCAGGCGGAGTTCGGGCGGAGTTCGGGAAAGCGAAAGTGAACTTACTCACATTGTGTCAGAACAATAGCCTCTCCCTCAATTTCATGAAGACGAATGGGCTAGTTATTAATTTCTGGAAGCAAGGTGGAGTACATGCGTAAATTAGGATTAATGGCACGGAAGTGGAAATAGTTACGGCTCAAGTCGTTTGGCGTTAATATTACCACCGATGTGTCCTGGATCAACCACACAGATCACACAACCAAGAAGGCACACACGACAACCGCAGGGGACGGACAAAAGGTCTACAAACATCTCCAGTTCTACCATTGAAAGTACACGGTCCGGATGCATCACAGCCTGGTTTGGATATAGTTCTGGCCAAGACGACAAGAAATTGTAGAGATGTTGTCGATTGTGCCCATGTATAGTATGACTGATCTGAGTGGATGGCATGCAAAACCACGCTTTTCGCTGTAACTCGGTACATGTGATAATAATAAATCTAGCCTCACCCAGACCAACCTAACGATTGGAAATAAGTACCAACTGTGATCAGAACGGAAATATAAGTACTACGATGGGACAAAGATTACCCGCGCGACACAACCGACGTTGTTGTACAAGAGAAGTTGATGTATCCTTGTTAACCGCAAATGAACAGTTCGACAAATGCCGGAGAATGTAAGGTGTGGGGCAGGAGACAGAATAGGATAAAATACTCACATTGTATCGTGGACCGCAGTTATTGCCGGGCATCTAAAATAAATGAGGAAAAAAGGATAAACCCAGAAGATTCGGAAAACTTCCGCTTGAGTGGACAACGTATTTCATGTCAGAAATGAATGACCTTATCAATGCTCCGATATAATCGAAACAAATGCACAGTGTGCTCTAGTTTCGGAAAGCAGACGCCCGCAAACTGTGGCGTTGCACCGCCCTCTGTAGTCGAGTGTAAACTAGCTCATCGGCGCACCTCAACATTGCTGCAGAGTCCGTTGCTGCCTAACATTAATTACTCGACAGAAATAACCAAACCTGGCTGCCTATTGCAACTGCCGAGTTGCGCTGACAAGGAAATAGTGGTGAACCCTGCAATGACTACTGACGGCGACACCACGTGTGGAGAAACGTGCACACACTGGTCCACTAATCATTGAGTCGCACAGCATAGAAATAGGAAGAAAAACTGTCTGTGTGTACGATATCCAATTACTA
>NW_027604545.1:0-3000 GCF_053455715.1 Rhinoraja longicauda
GATGCGACGGATAGGTCTAGAATTCTGTCTCTGCCCCGAGTCGAAGGTAAGTATCTCTTTCCTTAAAAAAAGATAGCGCCAGGACATAATATTCTACGGACTATGTTCTGGTAGATGGGATTGAGTAATTGGACAGCATACATGCAGACAGTTTTTCTTCCTATTTCTACGCTCTGTGACTCAATGACTGTTGGGCCAGTGTGTGCACGTTTCTCCTCACGTGGTATCGCCGTCAGTAGTTATAGCAGGGTTCACCACTATTTCCTTGTAGGTTGAATAATAAATGTTGGGCAGCAACTGACTCTGCAGCAATGTTGAGGTGCGCTGATGAGCCAGTTTACACTCTAATCCAGAGGGCGGTGCAACGCCAAAATTTGCTGGCGTGTGCTTTACGAAACAATAGCACCCCGTGCATTTGTTTCGACGAGATAGCAGCTTTGATAAGGTCATTGATTTCTGACACGAGATACGTTGTCCTCTCAAGCGGATGTCTTCCGAATCTTCTGGGGTTTTCCTTTTATCCTCTTTTATTTCAGATGCCCGGCAATAACTGCGGTCCAGAATACAGTGTGAGCATTTTACTCTATTCTTTCTGCTGCCCACATACGTTATCTTCTCTGGCATTTGTCGAACTGTTCATTTGCGATTAACAGCGATTCGTCAACTTCTCTCGTACATCAGCATCGGCTGTGCCACGCGGGTAATCTTTCTCCCATCATAGCACTTATATTGCCGTTCTGATCACAGTTGTTACTTATCTCCAGTCATTAGGTTGGTCATTAGGGTTTGGATAGATTTATTATTGTCACATGTACCGAGTTGTAGCGAAAAGCGTGGTTTTGAATGTCATCCACTCATATCAGTCATGGGTATAACCGACAACATCTCTGCAATTTCTCGTCGTCTTGGGCAGAACTGTATCCAAACCAGGCTGTGATGCATCCCGACCGCGTGCTTTCAATGGTGCATCTCAAGGTGTTTGTAGAAGTTTTGTCCGTCTCCTCCGGAAGTCGAGTGCGCCTTCTTGGTTGTGTGATCTGCGTGGTTGATCCAGGGCACATCGGTGGTAATATTTACCGCAAACAACTTGAGCCGCAACTATTTCCAATTCCGCGCCATTAATTCTGATTTACGCATGTACTCCACCTTGCGTCCAAAAAATCATAACTAGCCCCTTCGTCTTGATGACATTGAGGGAGAGGGTATTGCTCTGACACAACGTGAGTAAGCTCACTATCTCTTTCCTGAACTCCGCCTCATCATTGTCGCTGATCCGGACCATCACAGGGTTGTCGTCAGCGAACCTGTTGACGAAATTAGAGTGAACAGTGGACAGCGTGAAGAGAGAATCGTCGGGGACCGATAAATCATCCTTGCAGGGCGCCGGTGTTGAGCGTCTGTATGGGGTAGATGTTGTCACCTATCGTCACTGACTGAGGTCCGTGGGCCGTCGAGCCGAGGAAGCAGTGGCAGAGGGCGGAGCACATACCTAGGCCCTGGACACAGGTACACACGGACACATGGCCGCACCCCCTCGCCTCACTACCCCCCACTGTGGACACAGGTACACACGGACACACGGCCACAACCCCCCCCCTCCACACCCCCCAATGTGGACATAGGTACACACGGCCACACGGCCACAAACCCGTCCCCTCCCCACCCCCCACTGTGGACACAGGTACACCCGGCCACACACACACAGTGTCAAGCTCAGGCCTGTGCAGACCTTTACTACCATAATTTTCAAACTGATCCTGGTCTCGAGTTCATTTCCTTTCCTGGCCATATTAATTTTCAATTCCCTCTTGTCCACAAGGAACTTCGCTCCAACCCTGTTTGTATTTCATAAATACAAATATAAATTCATTATCATCATCATTGGTCCAAAAACGCTCACCAAATCCACCCAAAACTTCATCCTCAACATTGATGGTCTCCCAGTATCCACCTCACCTCACATCCGGAATCTTGGAATCATCCTTGATCAAACCCTCCTTCGACAAACACATCAAACACATCACAAAGACAGCCTTCTTCCACCTCAAAAACATTGCCCGTCTCCGTCCATCCCTCTCCTCCACAACTGCAGAAACCCTCATCCACGCCTTCATCACCTCCCGTCTGGACTACTGCAACAGCCTCCTCTATGGCGCACCCTCAAAAATCATCAATAACCTTCAATACATTCAAAACTCCGCTGCCAGTCTACTCACACACACCTCGATCCGTGACCATATCACCCCCGTCCTTTATAAACTCCACTGGCTCCCCATCCCCAGAGAATCCAGTACAAAATCCTCCTCATAACCTACAAAGCCCTCCATAACCTGGCCCCATCCTACCTGACTGACCTCCTCCACAGGCACACTCCCACCTGCACCCTCCGCTCTGCCGCTGCCAATCTCCTATCCCCCCACATCCGGACTAAACTCAGATCCTGGGGGGACAGGGCTTTCTCCATCGCTGCTCCAACCCTATGGAACCCACTACCCCAAACCGTTAGAGACTCCCCCACACTCACCACATTCAAAACATCGCTGAAGTCTCACCTGTTCAGTACTACCTTCAACCACTGAAGGTCACCTCACCTTCTGTCTCCTTTCTCTGTTCATTTATTTATTTACTTATTTATCTATTTATTCATTTCCCTATGTTCTCAAAATCTCTGTAAAGCGTCTTTGAGTATATGAAAAGCGCTATATAAATAAAATGTGTTATTATTATTATTATTATAAATGGGCATCACCGTTTTCTGGGGTAGAGGGTACTCTAGATTCGGATATATCTGAGAGAGTAAATTACACCTCATCTCAGTCACTCCAAGGTGAATTAATATTCTGATCTTCAGATCCTAACGTAATCATCCATATACCCGTTGCTTAATGCTCTGATGGTCTATCCCGTTAGGGCAAGTCCCACAAATCAATGGCAACAAATTCACTTGTTGGTCTTTGCAACTGTACACAGCAGAGGATTTGATCAATTGTTGGTCGTCTC
>NW_027604546.1:0-3000 GCF_053455715.1 Rhinoraja longicauda
AATATTCATCTTAATACAGTTTACTCTCCCTAACAATGTAATTGGAAGATTCATCCATTTCTTCAGGTCCTCATCTATTTTTTTTATTAGTGGTTTATAATTTAATTTATACAAATTATTTAACTTATTATCTACTTTAACTCCTAAGTACTTAATGCCTTCTTTTTGCCATTTAAACTGACTTTCTCTTTTACATTGGTTATAATTGCCTTCAAAAAGAGGCATTATTTCAGTTTTATCTTTATTAATTTTATAACCTGATACTTTCCCGTATTCCTCCAATCTGAAATATAATTTTCTTAAGGATTCCAATGGTCTAGTAAGACAAATTAAGACATCATCTGCAAATAAAGTAATTTTGTGATCTTCCTGATTAACTTTAATCCTTTAATGTCTGAATCTGATCTTATTAGTTCTGCCAGAGGTTCAATAGCCAGATTCAAACTCTCTGTCACAGATTTAAAACTAGCCACATTCCCTGTCCTCATGTATCTTTGCAAACAACTCGTCTGTCTGTCTGCGCTGGCTTTTGCAGTACACATTCTCGGAGCCACATGGGGGCAAAATATGATGGGAGGCCATGACTGAAGAAAATGTGGCCAAAGGAATATACTGCAAAAGGCAAGGGATGTTGTTTGCAAAGATACCTGACTACAGGGAATGTAGCCGGTTTCAAGCTGTGATCATCCATCGCCTCCATTGTGTACATGGTTGGAGGTGTGAATGTAAAACAAGGGCCGAAGTTGCCTTCATGTCTGGTCACTCCAATGTGATCATTGCTTCTATTGTGTAGCCCTGAGCTCTGGAATAAAGTGGAGATAGTTTTTTAATATATAGTTTTGGAGAGTTTGAGAAAGGGAGGGAGGGAGGGAGAGGGGGGGACGGAGGGAGAGAGGGAGGGAGGGAGGGAGGGAGAGAGGGAGGGAGAGAGAGGGAGGGAGGGAGGGAGGGGGAGAGAGGGAGGGAGGGAGGAGGGAGAGGGAGGGAGAGAGGGAGGGAGGGAGAGAGAGGGAGGGAGAGAGAGGGAGGGAGGGAGGGAGGGAGAGGGAGCGAGGGAGGGAGGGAGGGAGGGAGGGAGGGAGGGAGGGAGGGAGGGAGGGAGGGAGGGAGGGAGGGAGGGAGGGGAGGGAGGGAGGGAGGGAGAGAGGGAGGGAGGGAGGGAGAGGGAGGGAGGGAGGGAGGGAGCGAGGGAGGGAGGGAGGGAGGGAGGGAGGGAGGGAGGGAGGGAGGGAGGGAGGGAGGGAGGGAGGGAGGGAGGGAGGGAGGGGGAGGGAGGGAGAGAGAGGGAGGGAGGGGGAGAGAGGGAGGGAGAGAGGGAGGGAGGGAGAGGGAGGGAGAGAGGGAGGGAGGGAGAGAAAGGGAGGGAGGGAGGGAGGGAGGGAGGGAGAGAGGAGGGAGGGAGGGAGGGAGGGAGAGGGAGGGAGGGAGGGAGGGAGGGAGAGAGAGAGAGGGAGGGAGGGAGGGAGGGAGGGAGAGGGAGGGAGAGAGGGAGAGAAAGAGAGAGGGGGAGGGAGGGAGAGAGAGAGGGAGGGAGAGAGAGAGAGAGAGAGAGAGGCACAGACTGTGTGTGTGTTGAGAGAGAGAGAGAGATAGAGCACTTGCCTCTTTTATTGATTATGGGATAAAGAATAAACAAGAGTTGTGTGTTTTATCCAAAATATTTATTTATGTAGGATTCATAAATTGAACTAATACAATCTGCATTTTGGAATATGTAGCAGCTGGAATAAATATAGGGGAAGAGAGAGAGAGAGAGAGAGAGAGGGGGTGGGGGAGGGGGTGGGGGAGGGGGAGAGGGAGAGGGAGAGGGAGAGGGAGAGGGAGAGGGAGAGGGAGAGGGAGAGGGAGAGGGAGAGGGAGAGGGAGAGGGAGAGGGAGAGGGAGAGGGAGAGGGAGAGGGAGAGGGAGAGGGAGAGGGAGAGGGAGAGGGAGAGGGAGAGGGAGAGGGAGAGGGAGAGGGAGAGGGAGAGGGAGAGGGAGAGGGAGAGGGAGAGGGAAGGGGGGACAGTGCTAACATCCATCCATCCATCCACAGAACAGAGGGACAACTGGTATAAACTTGCCTCATTGTCCGGAGTTGCTTCCAAATCAGTAGATACTGGGATCTGAAGGCTACGCTCCAAACCCCCCATTCTGACCACAACTGACAGTGAAAGGCCAGTTTCACGAAAGGAAACCAATGAGAAAGTGTAAAGTGTGATCAAGTGGTTAAGGATGCAAGAAGCAATATCGAACTCAGGTCCGTGCTACATGTTACAAGCGTGTGAAGATCTCAGGATAATTTATCGAAATCTCACAAATAGGCTGCAGTGAATGGATCTGCAAAACGCACATTTTTATATTTTACAACCAGAATGCAGAAACGTACCAGGATATCAACGGCACTTTCAGCCAATTAATTCATCCAAATGAAACTGCTTCCTGCAGCTTTGCTAAGATGTTGATGTCTTCAGGTGAAGCTGCTCCTGCGGTTGCATTGGGCTTGAGTTAAGGGAGAGAGCTCCAATGACAATGAAAGGCGTGACAACCCAGAGACCCTGAAAAATGCATTTTCCATATAACGTCCAATTCGTGGTTTAGTTGTGATTTATTGACTTCTGTCGTTTGAATATAGCACGTCCCTGCTCAACATTTATATTCTCTTCCGCACCATGGAGATAAAGAATGTAGATACAAGGAACAGGAGATGTTGGTTTACATTGAACACACAGCAGGTCACAACAGATTCATGGAATCTACAAACCGAATTAACCATTCCACACTTTATGACTGCAGGTCCGTGACTATTGACTTACACAGCGGTGGAACAATTGCTGTCTGTCATCTATATCAACGAATTGATTCAGATGGTGCAAGGAATGATTACTAACTTTACAAATACAATTTAAGGCAGGTGGGATGGTAGATTGCCAAGATACATATTAAGAATGACGTTGGGATTTTAATCAGCTGGGGAAGTGGGCGGTGGAATAGCGTGCGGCATTTAGGTTGGATATCTGT
>NW_027604547.1:0-3000 GCF_053455715.1 Rhinoraja longicauda
GGATGTGGAAACAGCGCATCCGTGGCTCGAGGTGTCTGAGGATCGGAAGAGGGTGAGACTGACCGGGACCCGGAGGAGTCTCCCTGACACCGGGAAGAGGTTTACAGTCTATCCGTGTGTGCTGGGATCGGAGGGATTCACATCGGGGAGACATTACTGGGAGGTGGAGGTGGCGGGGAGTCGGTTCTGGAGTCTTGAGTCGCCACAGAGTCTGTGGAGAGGAAGGGACGGGTCACACTGACCCCGGAGACTGGAGTCTGGAGCATCAGGCGGCGGGTTGACAAGTTTGAAGCATTCACCTCCCCTCCATCCCGTCTCCCCGCCCGTCCCATCCCCAGGAGGGTGGGAGTATATCTCAGTTACGAGTCCGGGACAGTTTCATTTTACGACGCGGACACCAAGTCCCATCTCTACACCTTCACTGGGAATAAATTCACGGAGAAACTTTATCCTTTCTTCGGGCCTTGGGATGAAAACAAGTGGCTGAGAATCTGTTCTGGTTCCGCTCCGGGTGTGTAAAAGGGTCGGGTCCCGGGACCGACGTCAGGAGCGGGGCTCAGGGGCTGTGGGGCAGAAACCCGATGGACAACAGGTCGGCGCTGAACGGCTCCCATTTAATCCCCAAATTCCGCTTCGCAAAACCCCAGTGAGCGCGGAAATAAAACCAGGGGGAATGTAAATGTGGGAAGAGTGAAATAAACAGCAAGTGGAATCAGAGCTGTCGATCCGTTCATTTCAACGCGTTAACCGCGTCCGGCAACGGAACAGAAACACTTCTGGGAAAATATAAAGATTGAAACAATCTCCCTTCCCGCGGGTTCAGCAGCAGCCGCGGGCGGCGGGTCCTAAACTCGCCCCGGGTCACAACGCGGCACCAGCCGTGTTGGTGCGGACTTCAACAGCGGCGTAAAGGCGAGTATGGGGGGGGGGGGGCAGGTGGAGACAGGGGGGCGGAATGACATCGGAAATTCCCTGAAGTGAGAGAAGGCAAAGTGAATATTGGAAATGGTAGATGCAAGAAATCTGTTGAAATATAATGGGGGTTAATAAAAACCCCAAACAAAGTGCTGGAGGAACTCAGCGGGCCAGGCAGCATCTGTGGAGGGAAATGGGCAGACCACGCTTCAGGGTCGGGACCCTTGTTTGGTCTGAAGAAGGATTTCCAAGAGCTACAGGTCTGTTATATCAGAGTGAATGAATTGGTATTGATGTCGTTCGGAAGAGGGCGGTAAAGGTCTGACTCGGGAGGTGTAAATAGGAGGGAGGACTGAAATCGGAAATTACTTGAAAGGGAGAAGAATAAAGCTGAATGTTGGGAGTGGGAGATACAATGGGTCTCTCGGTGTTGATGGCCATGTAGAACTAGAACGCTCTTCGGCCCACATAGAACGTGGAACAGTACAATGCCAAGCTAATCTCTGTTTCCTCTAGTTGCTCCGGTTTTATCCCACATCCCAAAGACGTGCGGGTTTGTAGGTTTGGCCCCTGAGTCATTAACTCTGTTTCTTTCTCTACATAAGCTAACTGGCCTATTCACTATTTCTTGCATCTTACTGTACGTCTTCATTTTGGATTTTCAACATCTGGGTTTTTATTTTACTTTTTCCTGTTCAATGGTCGATTGGAATGTGAGTCTGCCCATAAACTGCCAAGAAAAAAACCAGAAAACATTGGCGGAAATTCAGCAGGTCAGGCAATAGACGGTACTTGGAAAGAGAAGACTTAATATTTCTAAGGTACTGTAGAGCAGCGGGAAGAGCCGCTGCCTCACAAGGCCAGGGACCCGGGTTCGATCCTGACCTCGGCTGCTGACTGTTACATAGAAACAGAAATAAAGTGGATGAGCTTGAGGCTCAGTTAGACATTGGCAAGTATGATGTTGTGGGAATCACTGAGACATGGCTACAAGAGGACCAGGGCTGGGAACTGAATATTCAGGGGTACACAACATATAGAAAAGACAGACAGGTGGGCAGAGGGGGTGGGGTCGCTCTGTTGGTGAGGAATGATATTCACTCCCTTGCAAGGGGTGACATAGAATCAGGAGATGTAGAATCAGTATGGGTAGAAATGAGGAATTGTAAGGGTAAAAAGACCCTAATGGGAGTTATCTACAGGCCCCCAAACAGTAGCCTCGACATACGGTGCAAGTTGAATGAGGAGCTAAAATTGGCGTGTCACAAATGTAATGCTACGGTGGTTATGGGAGATTTCCACATGCAGGTAGACTGGGAAAATCAGGTTGGTAATGGACCCCAGGAAAGAGAGTTTGTGGAGTGTCTCCGAGATGGATTCTTAAAACAGCTTGTACTGGAGCCTACTAGGGAGAAGGCAATTCTGGATTTAGTGTTGTGTAATGAACCTGATCTGATAAGGGGACTCAAGGTAAAAGAGCCATTTGGATGCAGTGATCACAATATGATAAGTTTTACTCTACAAATTGAGAGGGAGAAGGGAAAATCGGAAGTGTCAATATTACAGTATAGCAAAAGGGTTTACAGAGGCATGAGGCAGGAGCTGGCCAGAATTGACTGGAAGGAGGCCCTCGCAGGGAAGACAGTGGAACAGCAATGGCAGGTATTCCTGGGAATAATGCAGAAGTTGCAGGATCAATTTATCCCAAAGAGGAGGAAAGATTCCAAGGGGAGTAAGAGACACCCGTGGCTGACAAGGGAAGTCAAGGACAGCATAAAAATAAAAGAGCAGAAGTACAACAAAGCAAAGAAGAGTGGGAAGCCAAAGGATTGGGACTCTTTTAAAGAGCAACAGAAGATGACTAAGAAGGCAATACAGGGAGAAAAGATGAGGTACGAGGGTAAACTAGCCAATAATACAAAGGAGGATAGTAAAAGCTTTTTTAAGTATGAAAAGAGGAAAAAAATAGTCAAGGCAAATGTGGGTCCCCTGAAGACAGAAGCGGGGGAATTTATTATGGGGAACAAGGAAATGGCAGACGAGTTGAACCGGTACTTTGGATCTGTCTTCACTAAGGAAGATACA
>NW_027604548.1:0-3000 GCF_053455715.1 Rhinoraja longicauda
GTCTGGATAAGCAGTGACATTATCAGTGTGGTCAGTGATGGGTCTGGATAAGCAGTGACATTATCAGTTTGGTCAGTGATGGGTCTGGATAAGCAGTAACATTATCAGTGTGGTCAGTGATGGGTCTGGATAAGCAGTGGCATTATCAGTGTTGTCAATGAATGGTCTGGATAAGCAGTGACATTATCAGTGTGGTCAGTGATGGGTCTGGATAACCAGTGACATGATCTCATTAAATCTGACCCCGATGTTTAACATTTGATATGATGTAAAATAAAGCATCCTTTCTTTTTTTTCTCTTCAGTTTTTATTGATTTTTCACAGAGATATATACAAAACAGTACAACGTCATGAACATAAATAAAATAAAATAAGAAAAACAACAAAAATAAATGAATAAATAAACAAAGGAGATAAATAAATAAATACATTTGAATAAGACAGTGTGGTACACTTACCAAATAAAATATGAAAAAGTAACAATGTTGGTTATCTAGAAATATTTCAATATTCGCACAAACATAACATCTAGTTCCATATAACACAATCTTCCAATATCTAGCTCGGCATTTATCTAGTTGGTGTCATGACTCAAATAAACGATCAATTTTTCCCAGATAATCTCAAAGAATCCCTTCTTTTTAATTCAAATGTTCGACTCTAAAGGGTTAACTCAAGTTCAATATCCATAATTAATCTAAACTTTAATGAGCACGAACTCTATCTTGCTGCTCTATCCACGTTGGTAAACACGGCAGCTGAAGATGCATTAACTTGTTATTTTCATCTTAATTAACACAGGTTAGAAATGCTAATTAACTCTCTCCGGCATACACTTGAAATAATAACACAAAATGCAGAAAATAAAAATGCAGCTTCAGATTTGAGAAAGGGTGAGTTGGGTAAATGTTCTGTGCGTTTCGCCCAATGGGAAATATTAGTTCCAGCCGGTGAACACGAGCTGTGGCTCTGTTCAATCTGCAGTTTATTTTGTAGTGAACTACTTTAGGCCAGTTGACAGGTAGAAGTCAATTCAAACCCACAGACCAGACAGTAAGGTCGGTCTGAGAGTAAATGACCAACTCATCTGTCTGGGCTGTCCACACAGCGGCACAGAGAAAGATGCCACACACGCAGACTTCATTTATGTGCTTATTTATCATGCAATTCAAGAGAGCATATCTCCCATCATGCAGTGTAAACCTGGCACACGTAGAAACTGAAATAAACACTTCAATGATCAGGGACTGTTATCAAAAATGACCAATATATATGACAGGCAAATCCCATGATTTCAAGGTTAGATTTCTGTGGTAACAGAATATCCAAGGGCCATTTAAAAGCAGTATATTTGTTAGTGCTGTACCTGGCGCAACGTTTGGCCAAAGGCTGCCGTGTTTTATGGGGTGGGATGGTGCATTTTAGTTCATCTGAAGTATTCCCATTTACCGGCATATGAATCATCTCCCTCTAAACCATTCCCTTCATGTACCTGTCCAAATGACTTTGTGTTGATATTACTATGTTACCTATGATACCCTGCCCCTCCATGAGATCACTCCACTGCCTGCTGCGCTTCATGAAATAAAGTCATCGCAGCCCAGCCTTTCCCTGTATCTCCGACCCTTGTTTTCTGGCAACGTGTTGTAAAATATTTTGAGGACTCTTTACAAATTAGTGGCATATTTCCTAAACATGCTGACGAAAAATTATACACGTTACTCCAAGTGCGTCCTCACCAACGTCTTGTCGAACTGAATATAATTTTCCAACTTCTAAATTTTATTCACTGATTGATGAAGACAGTGCTTCAAAAAACCTTCTCCACCACCCCACCTCCCTGTTTCGTCAAACTTGGAAACATAGAAAATAGGTGCAGGGGGAGGCCATTAGACCCTTCGAGCGAGCACCGCCATTCATGGTGATCATGGCTGATCATCCACAATCAGTAACCTGTGCCTGCCTTCTCCCCATACCGCTTGATTCCACCATCCCCTAGAGTTCTGTCTAACTCTCTTTCAAATTCATCCAGTGAATTGGCCTCCATTGCCTTTTGTGGCAGAAAATTCCATAAATTCCATAAATTCACAAGTCTCTGGGTGAAAAAGTTTCTTCTCACCTCAGTTTTAAATTTATTCTTAGACTTTGGCTCCTGGTACTAGACTCCCCCAACTTTGGAAATATTTTTCCTACATCTAGCTTGTCCAGTACTTTTATAATTTTATACGTCTCTATAAGATCCCCTCTCATCCTTCTAAACTCCAGTAAATACAAGCCCAGTCTTTCCAATCTTTCCTAATATGACAGTCCCGCCATCCCAGGGATTAACCTCGTGAACATATGGCGCACTGCCTCAACGTCCTTCCTCAAATTATGAGACCAAAAAATACAACTGCAAAAGATCCTCTTTGCACCTTTATTCAAATCCTCTCGTAATGAAGGCCAACATGCCATTATCTTTCTTCCATGCCTGCTGTACCTGCACGCTTACTTTCAGTGACTGGTGTACAAGGACACCCAGGTCGTGTTGTACTTCCCCGTTACCTCATCTGACACCATTGAGATAGTAATCTGTCTCTTTGTTTATGCTGCCAAAGTGGATAACCTCACATTTATCTACATTATATTGCATCTGCCATGCATCTGCCCACTCACTCAACCTGGCGTAGTCACCCTGCAACCTCTTAACATCCTCTTTGCAGTTCACACTGTCACCCAGCATTGTGTCATCTGCAGACTTGCTGGAGTTACTTCTAATGTATGGATCCCTTTGCTCTACAACACCCCTAGCTAACTACCATTCACGGTAACGATCATGCCCTGATTTTACTTCAAAAATTAAAATCTCACACTTATCTGGAAGAAACACCGTTTGCTATTTCTCAGCCGATTTTCCAATTTGAAAAGTTCCTGCTTTAATTCTTGCTAAACATTTTCAGTCTGTGATACCATCTACTTTAGTGTCAACTGCAAACTTAAAAATTAGTCTTTGTACAATTT
>NW_027604549.1:0-3000 GCF_053455715.1 Rhinoraja longicauda
ATCTCCAGCCTGCACCCACCTGCAATTCAAACTCCCCACCTCACCCGTGTCAACCTATCCCTCGAAGATAGACACAAAAGCCGGAGTAACTCAGCGGGTCGGGCAGCATCTCTGGAGAGAAGGAAAGGGTGACGTTTCGGGTCGAGACCCTTCTTCAGATTTCTATCTTCGGTCTAAACCAGCATCTGCAGTTCCTTCCTGAACAACCTGGCAGCACGGTGGCGCGGCGGTAGAGTTGCTGCCTCACAGCGCCAGAGACACTGGTTCGATCCCTACTACGGGCGCTGTCTGTACGGAGTTTGTACGTTCTCCCCGTGACCCGCGTGGGTTTTCCGTGAGATCTCCGGTTTCCTCCCACTCTCCAAAGACGTGCAGGTTGATAAGTTAATTGGCTTGGTATAAGCGTAAAATTGTCCCTAGTGGGTGTAGGATAGTGTTAGTGTGCGGGGATCGCTGGTCGGTGTGGACCCGGTGGGCCAGAGGGCCTGTTCTTCTGCGCTGTATCTCGAAACTAAACTAAACTAAACTAAACTAAACTAAACTAAACTAAACTCAGCAGGACCGGCAGCATCTCGGGGGAGAAGGAATGGTGACATTTCGGTTCGAGACCCTTCTTCGGACTTCAATCACCCCCCCCCCCAATCAACAAAAGCTTTTCACTGTACCTCGGCGCACGTGACAATAAACTAAACTGGTATTTGTAACTGGTATCACTAACCCCGCCGTTCCTTCCGACCAACCCCGGCTCTTTTCTCCTCCCCGCGCAGTTCCGATTGGCTTGACCCTCGACCCCGCGGACGGCCAACCCTTTCCTGGAGGTGTCGGACGACCGGACGGAGGTGCGGCTGGTGAAGGAGCGGCGGGACGTGGCGGAGAACGCCGGGCGCTTCACCGCGTGCCTGTGCGTGCTGGGGGCGGAGGCCTTCGCCGGCGGCCGGCACTACTGGCAGGTGGAGGTGGGCGACAACTCGGCCTGGATCGTCGGGGTGGCCAAGGGGTCGATCGAGCGGAAGGCCGACATCACCCTGAGGCCCTCCAACGGCTGCTGGGCCGTCGAGCACTTCCTCTGGAAGCACCAGGCCCTCACCTCGCCCCCTACCCAGCTCCAGCCCGCCCGCAAGCCCATGAGGCTGGGGGTCTATCTGGACTACGCGGCCGGGCAGGTGACCATGTGCGATGCCGAGGACATGTCCCATCTCTACACCTTCACGGACGTCTTCACCGGCCGGCTCCACCCTTTCTTCTGGACTGCCTGCAAAGATGGCTGCCTGAAAATGGTCGCCCTGCACGTCTGAAGGGAGTTGGGCGGTAGTTGGGCGGCGCGGCGGTAGAGTCGCTGCCTCGCGGGGCTCGCGGTGCCGGAGAACCCGGGTCCCATCCCGACCGCGGGCGCAGTGGGCGCGGATTTAAAATCGAAGGCGCTGGGGTAACTCAGCGGGTCAGGCAGCACCTCTGGAGACAGAAGGAAGGAAGGAATGAATGGGTGACGTTTCGGGCCGAGACCCTTCTTCCGTCCGTGCGTTCTCCCCGTGGACCTGCGCCGGTTCTGTCCGAGACCTCCCGTTTTCCTCCCGCGGTTAGAAACATAGAAACATAGAAAATAGGTGCAGGAGTAGGCCATTCGGCCCTTCGAGCCTGTACGCACCGCCATTCAATATGATCATGGCTGATTATCCAGCTCAGTATCCTGTACCTGCCTTCTCTCCATACCCCCTGATCCCTTTAGCAACAAGGGCCACATCTAACTCCCTCTTAAATATAGCCAATGAACCGGCCTCAACTACCTTCTGTGGCAGAGAATTCCACAGATTCACCACTCTCTGTGTGAAGAAATGTTTTCTCATCTCGGTCCTAAAAGACTTTCCCCCTTATCCTTAAACTGTGACCCTTGTTCTGGACTTCCCCAACATCGGGAACAATCTTCCTGCATCTAGCCTGTCCAACCCCTTAAGAATTTTATATGTTTCTATAAGATCCCCCCTCAATCTTCTAAATTCCAGCGAGTACAAGCCCAGTCTATCCAGTCTTTCTTCATATGAAAGTCCTGCCATCCCAGGGATCAATCTGGTGAACCTTCTCTGTACTCCCTCTATGGCAAGAATGTCTTTCCTCAGATTAGGAGACCAAAACTGTACGCAATACTCCAGGTGCGGTCTCACCAATGCCCTGTACAACTGCAGCAGAACCTCCCTGCTCCTATACTCAAATCCTCTTGCTATGAATGCCAACATACCATTCGCTTTCTTCACTGCCTGCTGCACCTGCAGTCCTGCCATCCCAGGGATCAATCTGGTTAACCTTCTACCACCTATTATATTGAATTGTGGGCGTGTGTTATTTGTTTAAACGTTCGTTAACGGCTTGAATGGTCGCTCGCTGGAGGCGACAATAGACAATATGTGCAGGAGGAGGCCATTCGGCCCTTCGAGCCTATACGCACCGCCATTCAATGTGATCATGGCTGATCATTCTCAATCAGTACACAGAACGATGAACCACCAATGGCCTTGATTACATCAGGCCCAGGCTTACATGACAGGCAGCAGTGTTAAACAAATCTGTTTTATTATGTACAAAATGTATTTTACAAAATCATCACAAGCTGCACAAAAATGTGCAGAACAAACATCCACTGGATCAGTGACCAGACTTTGTATAAATTACAGGTTTTCAAAGAGCAACAACAGACAATAGTCAATAGGTGCAGGAGGAGGCCATTCGGCCCTTCGAGCCAGCACCGCCATTCGCCGTGATCATGGCTGATCATCCTCAGTCAGTACCCCGTTCCTGCCTTTTCCCCAGACCCCCCCCCTCCACAGCACGGACAAAGTGTGAACTTTTCCATGTTCCACAAGGATCTTGTCGTAAACTTTGGGGTCTGGGACCATGGACACATCTGGTCACATCTGCCACAGAGACGGCGCAGCAGCAAACCCGTTCCCCGTCACCCAGAGACGGGGTGCTCTGTCACCCTCCGCGTACAGGGGTCCCCACTCTGCA
>NW_027604550.1:0-3000 GCF_053455715.1 Rhinoraja longicauda
GACACAGGGTAATGTACACAGGGCAATGTACAGACACAGGGTAATGTACACAGGGTAATGTACACAGGGTAATGTACACAGGGCAATGTACAGACACAGGGTAATGTACAGACACAGGGTAATGTACACATGGTAATGTACAGACACAGGGTAATGTACACAGGGTAATGTACACAGGGTAATGTACACAGGGTAATGTACAGACACAGGGTAATGTACAGACACAGGGTAATGTACACAGGGTAATGTACACAGGGTAATGTACACAGGGTAATGTACACAGGGTAATGTACAGACACAGGGTAATGTACATAGGGTAATGTACACAGGGTAATGTACACAGGGTAATGTACACAGGGTAATGTACACAGGGTAATGTACACAGGGTAATGTACACAGGGTAATGTACAGACACAGGGTAATGTACAGATACAGGGTAATGTACACAGGGTAATGTACACAGGGTAATGTACAGACACAGGGTAATGTACACAGGGTAATCTAGACACAGGGTAATGTACACAGGTAATGTACACAGGATAATGTACAGACACAGGGTAATGTACAGACACAGGGTAATGTACACAGGGTAATGTACAGACACAGGGTAATGTACACAGGGTAATGTACACAGGATAATGTACAGACACAGGGTAATGTACACAGGGTAATGTACACAGGATAATGTACAGACACAGGGTAATGTACACAGGGTAATGTACAGACACAGGGTAATGTACACAGGGTAATGTACACAGGGTAATGTACAGACACATGGTAATGTACACAGGGTAATGTACAGACACAGGGTAATGTACACAGGGTAATGTACACAGGATAATGTACAGACACAGGGTAATGTACAAAGGGTAATGTACACAGGGTAATGTACAGACACAGGGTAATGTACACAGGGTAATGTACAGACACAGGGTAATGTACACAGGGTAATGTACAGACACAGGGTAATGTACACAGGTTAATGTACACAGGGTAATGTACAGACACAGGGTAATGTACACAGGGTAATGTACACAGGGTAATGTACACAGGGTAATGTACAGACACAGGGTAATGTACAGACACAGGGTAATGTACACAGGGTAATGTACACAGGGTAATGTACACAGGGTAATGTACACAGGGTAATGTATAGACACAGGGTAATGTATACAGGGCAATGTACACAGGGTAATGTACACAGGGTAATGTACACAGGGTAATGTATAGACACAGGGTAATGTACACAGGGTAATGTACACAGGGTAATGTACACAGGGTAATGTACACAGGGTAATGTACACAGGGTAATGTATAGACACAGGGTAATGTACACAGGGTAATGTACAGACACAGGGTAATGTACACAGGGTAATGTACAGACACAGGGTAATGTACACAGGGTAATGTACACAGGGTAATGTACAGACACAGGGTAATGTACACAGGGTAATGTACAGACACAGGGTAATGTACACAGGGTAATGTACAGACACAGGGTAATGTACACAGGGTAATGTACAGACACAGGGTAATGTACACAGGGTAATGTACAGACACAGGGTAATGTACACAGGGTAATGTACACAGGGTAATGTACACAGGATAATGTACAGAC
This sequence comes from Rhinoraja longicauda, assembly GCF_053455715.1. Taxonomy (NCBI): domain Eukaryota; kingdom Metazoa; phylum Chordata; class Chondrichthyes; order Rajiformes; family Arhynchobatidae; genus Rhinoraja; species Rhinoraja longicauda. The sequence continues at coordinate 1,619 of NW_027604550.1, forward strand.
ACAGGGTAATGTACACAGGGTAATGTACAGACACAGGGTAATGTACAGACACAGGGTAATGTACACAGGGTAATGTACAGATACAGGGTAATGTACAAAGGGTAATGTACACAATGTAATGTACACAGGGTAATGTACACAGGGTAATGTACAGACACAGGGTAATGTACAGATACAGGGTAATGTACACAGGGTAATGTACAGATACAGGGTAATGTACACAGGGTAATGTACACAGGGTAATGTACACAGGGTAATGTACACAGGGTAATGTACAGACACAGGGTAATGTACAGATACAGGGTAATGTACACAGGGTAATGTACACAGGGTAATGTACACAGGGTAATGTACACAGGGTAATGTACAGACACAGGGTAATGTACACAGGGTAATGTACACAGGGTAATGTACACAGGGTAATGTACACAGGGTAATGTACACAGGGTAATGTACAGACACAGGGTAATGTACACAGGGTAATGTACAGACACAGGGTAATGTACAGATGCAGGGTAATGTACACAGGGTAATGTACACAGGGTAATGTACAGACACATGGTAATGTACACAGGGTAATGTACAGACACAGGGTAATGTACACAGGGTAATGTACACAGGGTAATGTACACAGGGTAATGTACAGACACAGGGTAATGTACACAGGGTAATGTACACAGGGTAATGTACAGACACAGGGTAATGTACAGATACAGGGTAATGTACACAGGGTAATGTACACAGGGTAATGTACAGACACAGGGTAATGTACACAGGGTAATGTACAGACACAGGGTAATGTAGACACGGGACAACATTCACCTCGTTCACGTATTGGGCCAAGTCCAACAGATCACAGTGCGAGGCTGAGTCAACAATGGTAGTGTGTCCCAGGACACATATCGCCTGTGTGTACCACCCACAGCCTGTAGTGTCTGTAGCTGGGATCTACAATGTGGTGGCACTGCATACTCCCAGGATCTACAGCCTGTGCTGCCTGTGCATGTGTGTAACCGCCTGTATCCAGGGTCAACAGTGTTCTACCGCCTGTATCCAGGGTCTACAGTGTTCTACCGCCTGTATCCAGGGTCTATAGTGTGTTACTGCCTGTAGATTCGATGGAACACGTGGCCATTTGTAACCTGTGTTTACAAAGTGTTCCAACCTGCAGCCTGCTGCTCAGTGTGTTATTACCAACAGCCGATGTTTAAAGTAGGTTGTGTCCAATGTGGTGTCCAGTGTGTTTGGGCCTCTACATCAGAGTCCACAGTGTTATTGCCTGTAGCCTGCGTCCTCTCTCCAGCTGTCTGCACCCCATCTTGGCTGCATGGATGTTGGGCTGAATAGCCTGTTCAGTGCAGTGTGTTACCACCTGCTACAGC
>NW_027604551.1:0-3000 GCF_053455715.1 Rhinoraja longicauda
ACAAGAATGATCCCAGCAATAAGTTAACCTCTGGCGAGCGTTTGGTCGACTCCCGGATTGCACTCGGAGTTTAGAAGTATGAGGGTGGACCTCATTGAAACATACAAATATGTGAATGGTTTAGATCCAGTGGATGTGGAAAGTATGTTTCCACTTGTGGGAGCGTCTCGGACAAGAGATCATCTCCCAGAAATTTAATTAGTCAGAAGGTGATGAATTTGTGGAATTATTTGCCACAACAGGCTGTGTACGTCACGTCACTGGATATTTAAAGGCGTAGACAGAAAGATTCTGGATTCATACAGGTATCAGAAGTTATGGGGAGATGGTAGGAGAATGGGGGTTGGAGGGAAAAAGCTTGGCGGATAAGACGATCGGCCGAATGGTCTAATTCTACTCCTATTCCTTATCACCCAATGCCCACCTGCGGTATTGCGTTCGATGCACTTACTGCCCCTTGCTTTCCCCGCACACCTCGTTTAAACTTCATCCCTTTCACCATAAAGGGGTGGCCTTCAATACTTGTTATTTCCATCTTGACAAGAATGTTCTGACTGTTTACCATATATTTGCCTCTCATAATTTGCTATCGATCTATCTGGTTACTGCCCGAACTCCGATGAATCAGTCCAATGTCTGGTTGTTCATACGCCCCAGGCGATGTTCTTGTAAACGTCTGGAACACGATTTCCGAAGCGCCCATATCCTTCGTGTACGAGAGCGAACATAACTGTACACAATGCTGCAAAAGCGGCCGAAGTAAAGTTCTCTAAAGTTGAATATTGACATCTGACTCATATTCAATGACTCGGTGCCTGCCTGCCACCCGCGCCAACCTGAAGGGCCCAAACACTTGTCTTACACTCAGCCCATAACAGATATTGATTAACCCCATACATACATACATACTTATACGGAACAGGGATAAAGAATAAACAGGTGTCGTGCGTGTGTGTGCGCGCGTTATAAACAAGTGCTGTCTGTGAAAAAATCTTTATTGGTGTACGGTTCCTCCTGACATCCACCCATCCACCCACCCACCCACCGATCGATCAATCAATCAATCTTTGATTAATTCTTATTATTAATAATATTAATTATTATTACTATAGTATTATTATTGTATTTACTACCCCCGGCACGTAGCTGAACCTCCAGGGCAGGGAGGAGACTATCCGGCATTTGGAAGTGCTTCCGGGAAGTGTGTCTGATGTGTGTGGGTCTGTGTGTGTGTCTGTGTGTGTGTCTGTGTGTGGGTGTGTGTTTGGGTCTGTGTTTGAGTCTGTGTTTGGGTCTGTGTTTGGGTCTGTGTTTGGGTTTGTGTTTGGATTTATGTTTGGGTTTGTGTTTGGGTTTGTGTTTGGGTTTGTGTTTGGATTTATGTTTGGGTCTGTGTTTGGGTTTGTGTTTGGGTTTGTGTCTGGTGTCTGGTGTGGGAGTTATAAACAAGTGCCGCGTGCTGTCTGTGGAAAGATCTTTATTGGTGTACGGTTGCTGTAATGTTAAATGCAGTGATGGCCTTGCATTAATGCAATATTACACCACCCTGGGATGTGAAATGCATTAAAAAATCATTGCAATAATCATGCAAAACCTCTCAAATGTTAAATGCAATTGATGCATCGCATTAGGATAACTTTGCAGGCTGCTGCAATGTTAAATGCAGTGATGGCCTTGCATTAAAGTCACCTAGCTACCCCCAATGGATGTAATATGCATTAAATTAATTGCAATAATTTTGCAAAACCTCTCAAATGTTAAATGCAACAAATGCATCGCATTAGGATGACTTTTCAGGCTGCTGCAATGTTAAATGCAGTGATCGCCTTGCATTAAAGAAATATTGCAACACCCTGCGATGTGAAATGCAATAATAATCCTGCAAAACCTCTCAAATGTTAAATGCGACTAATGCATCGTATTAGGATAACTTTGCAGGCTGCTGCATTGTTAAATGCAGCGCTGGCGTTGCATTAAAGCAATATTGCAAACCCCTGGAATGTTAAATGCAATAAAATTAATTGCAATAATTTTGCAAAACCTCTCAAATGTTAAATGCAATTAATGCAACGCATTAGAACAACTCTGCAGGCTCCTGCCATGTTAAATGCAGCGCAGGCCTTGCATTAAAGCAAAATTGCAGCTGTTCTGGGGTATTAAACGCATTAAAATCATTGTAATAATCATGCAAAATCTCTCAAATGTTCAATGCAACTAATGCATCGTATTATGATAACATTGCAGACTGCTGCAAAGTTAAATGCAGTGATGGCCTTGCATTAAAGAAATATTGCAGCCTCCTGGGATGTTTAATGCAATAAAATTAATTGCAATAATCATGCAAAACCACTCAAATGTTAAATGCAACTGATGCAACGCATTAAAATCTTTATTGGTGTACGGTTCCCTCCTGACATCCATCCACCCACCCACCGATCGATCAATCAATCTTTGATTAATTCTTATTATTATTAATAATATTAATTATTATTACTATAGTATTATTATTGTATTTACTACTCCCGGCACGTAGCTGAACCTCCAGGGCAGGGAGGAGACTATCCGGCATTTGGAAGTGCTTCCGGGAAGTGTGTCTGATGTGTGTGGGTCTGTGTGTGTGTCTGTGTGTGTGTCTGTGTGTGGGTGTGTGTTTGGGTCTGTGTTTGAGTCTGTGTTTGGGTCTGTGTTTGGGTCTGTGTTTGGATTTATGTTTGGGTCTGTGTTTGGGTCTGTGTTTGGGTTTGTGTTTGGGTTTGTGTCTGGTGTCTGGTGTGGGCGTTATAAACAAGTGCCGCGTGCTGTCTGTGGAAAGATCTTTATTGGTGTACGGTTGCTGTAATGTTAAATGCAGTGATGGCCTTGCATTAATGCAATATTACACCACCCTGGGATGTGAAATGCATTAAAAAATCATTGCAATAATCATGCAAAACCTCTCAAATGTTAAATGCAATTGATGCATCGCATTAGGATAACTTTGCAGGCTGCTGCAATGTTAAA
>NW_027604552.1:0-3000 GCF_053455715.1 Rhinoraja longicauda
CTATTGTAAAACAGCCGTCACGTGCATTTCTTGATGAAACCGAACAGTTCCCTCGACAGACCGCGGACCGCTGGTCTCAAGGCGTCCGGCCGCGTTTTATGTTTCCTGAGTTTTTTCATCAGATTGTCATTATTCCGGCTCCCGCTCCGGGGGAAACACTGTGCTATTTGTGCGTCTCCTTTCATCAATCGGCAACGGTGCCTCACCAGTTGAATCCCGAGCAGGTGGCCGGGGTTCGATTCCGATCACAGCAACATTCCCAGTGCACGGGAAATCTGCCTTCAGAGAGCACAGATACTTAATTCCGATAGCAATTCATGCATAGACTCATAGAGTCATAGAATGATACAGAGTGGAAACAGGCCATTCGGCCCAACTTGCCCACACCGGCCAACATGTTCCAGCTACACCAGTCCCACCTGGCCGCGTTTGGCCCATATGCCTCCAAACCTGTCCGATCCATGTACTTGTCTAACTGTTTCTTACATGTTTGAACAGTCCCTGCCTCAATGACCTCCTCTGGCATCTTGTTCCATACATCCACCATCCTTTGCGTGAATAAGTTACCCACCAGGTTCCTACTAATCTTTTCCACATTCACCTTGAACCTATAAATGATGCAGGAAGGTGTTCTGGAGTAAAATGGATCCAATAGGCAATTATTATTCACTGTAAGGTTGTCTTTGCATCGGGGATGGAATTTCCATTCCTGACCCGTTGCCCTGCAAACGGAAGTGCATCTTCCTGATCCCTTTATTGCAGATTCCCACCCCAGACGAGGACAGATCCCAACATGCCCAGATAACATTTAACACCAAGTGACGCCACTCTGTTCACCACCCGCTCTCTGTCTATTCCATTCAGTGGAACCTCACTCTTCACTCCCCATCTGTTCCGCCATGAGCTTCATCCAGTCCTCCCGTACAGGCAGACGGAACATTTTCACTCTGATCGCCAGCCATGCACTACGCTACACAGGAACATTCACATGTTGCCATTGATCGGCCCCATCATTTACTTTCCATCTTTCTAATCATTGATGCATTCTGCTCCGTCTCATGGCCCCGAAACTTCACCTTACGTCAGCTGCATCTACGGATGCTGCATGACCCGGTGAGTTATGTCTCTTTATTCAAGATTACAGCATCTGTATTCTCCTTTGACATGAATGATTTGTATTGTTTGATGACAGATTTGTTTCGTCGTCCATTAACTGCTCATTATTGACGTTTGCCACAGTCTTTGTATGCAGCCCGGACTTCGATTGAGTTGATTTCCTGATAATTCGCCTTCATATTACGACTTAATGTTCCCCAACGCTTATCCAATCGGACCGATTACTGTGCCTTCGCTCTGTAAAACTGCAAATAGCTTAATAAGAGTTCCACTTCATCGACTGAGGGCAGATCTAATGGAGACCCCCGGTCTCCTCAGACCACTGCTATGTTGCTCTTTTCGTTGGTGCTTCGTTATTAAATCTTTCTGAAAGCCAGCAGGAGCACCACCAATAAATGATCGGATGACAAACGAGAGCGACAAATGGAACGGCAGGCATACTTACTGGTCGTGTAGGCCAGAGTGCTTAAGCCCTGCCGAGGGGGATGGGTTGGGGGAGAGAGAGAGAGATGTTGATTTTAGTTACCTGTGCATTCCTGAGGCTAGATTGGTTGACTTCATCGCAAAATGATGAACAGTACCATAGGGTTTGGTTGTTAAAGAGAGTTCATGACCGAGTATAATTCATCCGCTGCCACCTTGGTGTTGGCTTTGTGTGGTATGTGGACCGCCGACACGATGGTTGCGGTGAATTGCTCCGGCCGATTAAATGGACGGCACATAGGATATTAGAGACATAGAAACATAGATAAATAGGTGCAGGTGGTGGCCATTTGGCCCTGCGATCCAGCATCGTCATTCATTGTGATCATGGCTGATCATCCACAATCTGTACCCCGTGCCTGCCTTCTCCCCATATCCCTTGATTCCGCTAGCCCCAAGAGCTCTGTCCAACTCACTTTTAAAAGCATCCAGTGAATTGGCCTCCGCTGTCTTCTGTGGCAGAGAATTCCACAAAGTCACAACTATCTGGGTGATTTTTTTTGCACCTCCGTTTTAAATGGCCTCCTCTTTATTCTTAGACAGTGGCCCTGGTTCTTTCCTTTTCCAGAATCTGACACCATTGAGATCATAATTTCCCTATTTGTTTTCGCCGCCAAAGTGGATAACCCCACATTTATCTACGTCATACTGCATCTGCCTTGCATCTGCCCACTCACTCAACCTGTCCAAGTCACCCTGCAACCACCTAACATCCTCTTCACAGTTCACACCTCCACACAGCTTTGTGTCATCTGCAAACTTGCTAGTGTTACTGCTAATTCCATCATCCAAATCATTAATATATATGGTAAATAGTTGCGCCCCTGCATCGAGCCTTGCGGCACTCCATTCGCCAGTGCCTGCCATTCTGAAAGGGACCCATTTATTCCTACTCTTTGCTTCCTGTCTGCAAACCAATTATCTATCCATGTCAATACCCTAAACCCAATACCATGTGCTCTAATCTTGCTCACCAACCTCCGTGTGGGAACTTACCAAAGCCTTCCTGAACGCCTAGATACACTACATTCATTGGCTCTCCATCCATTTTACTTGTCACATCCTGAAAAAAAATCAGAAGATAGTCAAGCAGGATTTCCCCATCATAAATCCATGCTGACTTGGACCAATCCTTTTACTGCTATCCAAATGTGCCGTTAATACCTCTTTAATAATTGACTCCACCATCTTTTCCAACACCGATGAACTATAATTCCCCGTTTTCTCTCTCCCTATTTTCTTGAAAAATACGTTAACATTCGCTCCCCTCCAATCCACAGGAACTCATCCTGTCTATTGAACATTGGAAAATGATCACCCATGCGTCCACGGTTTCTATAATACATTACATTTATATAGCGCTTTTCATAATCTAGAGCCATCTCCTTGAGTACTCTGTGA
>NW_027604553.1:0-3000 GCF_053455715.1 Rhinoraja longicauda
CAACCCAATTAACCTACAAACCTGTAGGTCTTTGGAGTGTGGAAGGCAACCAACAATCTCGGAGAAATCTCACGGGGAACGTACGAACTGCGAACAGACAGCACCGTAGTCGGAATGGAACCCGGGTCTTCAGTTGCAAGCGTTGTCAGGCAGCAACTCTACTTATGACCCCATAGTTAGTATGTTTGCAACTGACACCAAACCAATATTTACAGATGGCGACGAATACGTTGAAAGGCGCACGATTTCAAAACCGGGCCAGATGGTTCGTTCGGACCGACCGCTCACCGAGAATTGATCTTCGTGAAAGATGCCATCTGGCTTGATTGATGAAAATGTTGCCAGCACTCGAGGGCCTGGGCTACATGGCTTCGTTAGACAGGTTTGGACTTTATGCCTAGGAGCACAGGGGCCTGAGAGGTGACCTCTACAGGCGAAAAGGGTAAGAGAGGAATGAATGGAGTGAATGCAGTCTATTGAACAGAGTAGGAAAATCAAGCACAATAGGGCATGGGTTTAAGGTGAGAGGTGTTAAAGTTTAATATAAACGTGAGGGGCAACTATTTCATTCAGAGGATTGAAGAAATGTGAAACGACCTGCCCAGAAATCTTCTGTCCGAGATCTTCGGTTTCCTCCCACACTCCAAAGACGTACAGGTATGTAGGTTAATTGGCTGGGTAAATGTAAAAATTGTCCCTAGTGGGTGTAGGATAGTGTTAATGTACGGGGATCACTGGGCGGCACGGACTTGGTGGGCCGAAAAGGCCTGTTTCCGGCTGTATATATATGATATGATATGATATGATATGAAACATGCTGAGGCACAAACAATGTGAAGGACATTTGGACGGGTACACGGTTTGGAAAGGTTTTCGGGGATATGGGCAAACCGAATTAGATCAGATGGTCCATTTTAATCGACACGTGGATGTTGGGCGGCACGGCCTGTTTGCGCGCTATATATCTCCATGCTTTATGATCTCTGCCATCGGGATATATTAGACAGAACCATCGGGTGGTGGGTGAATGAATACGCATTGATGAAACAGTGTTTCCCTGTTCAAAGCTGGTTATCCAACAGTAGAGAAGATTTGTTCGGCTCGTAAACAGTGGTGGTCATCAGAGCCAATGCAGTCGCCAGGCATCCGCTTGCTTGAATTGAGCCCCCAGCCTGATTTGGAATCCTCTTATCCCTGTTTGACTGGCGGAGATCACACTTGTCCTTCGTGTTCCGTTCAGGGTCATCTTGCTTCAAAGCCTCAGATCAGGACATTAACCAAGTGTGAATCTCCCTTTTCATCCAAGGCTTCTGATTAGGACGAGACCTAAATGTCTCTATTGTAAAACAGCCGTCACGTGCATTTCTTGATGAAACCGAACACATCCTTCGACAGACCGCGGACCGCTGGTCTCACGCGTCCGGACGCGCGATATCATACCGTGAGAAATCCTCGCATATTTTCCGATTTTATGTTTCCTGAGTTTTTGCATCAGATTGTCATTATTCCAGCTCCCGCTCCGGGGGAAACACTGTGCTATTTGTGCGTCTCCTTTCATCAATCGGCAACGGTGCCCCGCCAGTTGAATCCCGAGCAGGTGGCCGGGGTTCGATTCCGATCACCGCAATATTCCCAATGCACGGGAAATCTGCCTTCAGAGAGCACAGATATTTAATTCCGATAGCAATTCATGCATAGACTCATAGTCATAGAATGATACAGAGTGGAAACAGGCCATTCGGCCCAACTTGCCCACACCGGCCAACATGTTCCAGCTACACGAGTCCCACCTGGCCGCGTTTGGCCCATATGCCTCGAAACTTGTCCGATGCATGTACTTGTCTAACTGCTTCTTACATGTTTGGACAGTCCCTGCCTCAACGACCTCCTCTGGCAGCTTGTTCCATACATCCACCATCCTTTGCGTGAAAAAGTTACCCATCAGGTTCCTACTAATCTTTTCCACATTCACCTTGAACCTATAAATGATACAGGAAGGTGTTCTGGAGTAAAATGGATCCCATAAGCAATTATTATTCACTGTGAGGTCGTCTGTGCATCGGGATGGAATTTCCATTCCTGATCCGTTGCCTTGTAAACGGAAGTGCATCTTCCTGATGCCTTTATTGCAGATTCCTACCCCAGACGAGGACAGATCCCAACATGCCCAGATAACATTTAACACCAAGTGACGCCACTCTGTTCACCATCTGCTCTCTGTCTATTCCATTCAGTGGAACCTCTCTTCTCACTCCCCATCTGTTCCATCATGAGCTTTATCCAGTCCTCCCTTACAGGCAGACGGAACATCTTCACTCTGATCCCCAGCCATGCACTACGCTACACAGGAACATTGACATGTTGTTACTGATCGGCCCAATCATTTACTTTCCAACTTTCTAATCATTGATGCCTTGTGCTCCGTCTCATGGCCTCGAATCTTCAAGTTACGTCAGCTGCTTCTACGGATGCTGCATGACCCGCTGAGTTATGTCTCTTTATTCAAGATTACTGCATTTGTATTCTCCTTTGACATGAAAGATTTGTATTGTTTGATGATGGAGATTTGTTTCGTCGTCCATTAACTGCTCATTATTGAGGTTTGCCGCAGTCTTTGTATGCAGCCCGGACTTCGATTGAGTTGATTTCCTGATAATTCGCTTTCATATTAACTCAATGTTCCGCAACGCTTGTCCAATCGGACCGATTACTGTGCATTCGCTCTGTAAAACTGCAAATAGCTTAATAAGAGTTCCACTTCATCGACTGAGGGCAGACCTAATGGAGACCCCTGGTCTCCTTAGACCACTGCTGTGTTGCTCTTTTCGTTGGTGCTTCGTTCTTAAATCTTTCTGAAAGCCAGCAGGAGCACCACCAATAAATGATCGGATGACAAATAGAGCGACAAATGGAACGGCAGGCATACTTACTGGTCGTGTAGGCCAGAGTGCTTAAGCCCTGCCGAGGGGGGTGGGCTGGGGGAGAGAGAGAGATGTTGAT
>NW_027604554.1:0-3000 GCF_053455715.1 Rhinoraja longicauda
CCGGGATCGGGGAAAGGGGGACCCCACAAGCCCGCGAGCTAACATCCCACCTCATCCCCTTACCGTCATCCTGCCACTGTCTCTGGAAAAATATGCTGTTGCCCGTGGGGCAGCGATACCTCGAACCCCACATACACATATAAATCCCCTCATCCGGTTCCCACCAGTTGTCCCAACACACACTCAACTGTTCTTTAGTCCCAGAAATAGTTCTGTGAGTGTTGTTGTTAAGTCTCTCCCACTCAACAGTGGAGTTGGCCATTGTCCTGCTCGTTTTCCTCAGCCACCACCGCCTGCTCGCGGGGACCTTCCCCGTGCATACCAGGCAGATCCTTTTGCCAACGGTGGCGCTGATCTTTTGGGCGATGATCTTGACTCTCGGGCACAATAATGAGGCACAATAATAAGCAAAACCTGGGGCGCTGGAATACTCTGAAGAGTTCGATCCCAGCCACCCCGGCCACCGGCCTTCATGGAAGTAAACTGCGGTCTCCTCCGCTTCTCTCCTTCCAGTCCCATCGGTCGCGATGGGAGCCGTGTCCCCGGAGCAGCCGTAGACGATGATGTCCTTGGTGCGGCCCATGATAGGTCCACCCACATCCGATCGCCGTGGCAAAGATCCACCATACGAGTGCCTCCTTCCACTCCAGAAAATAGATAAAGAAGAATGGTATAGCCAGCCTCTTGGGGAGCGCTTGACTTTGTTAAACGCCTCTGCAGGCGGGACTCTTGACCCCCAGCCTGCACCCCACACCCACACATCCTGGACGCATCAACTTTATTTAAACTCTAACTATCCCCACAAAACTTATCTAAAATAGCTTATCCTTATCTAAAATAGCTTATCCTTATCTAAAATACCTATCCTTATTTATATTATCTAAAATATAATACAGCGCCGCCTTCCCAGGGCGGCTCAGCTAATCCCTGTCAGGGCTGCAGCGGGTCGTCTCCTGCGGCTGCACCACGCTGTCTCCCACCTTTGATCCTCCGCAGCCTGTCGCTGCCTGGCGGGGGCTAGGTCCCCTCCGGGACGTAAGCTCCCTCCTTCCTACTTGGCTCCCGTACCTCGGGGCGTGATTGACCTCTGGCCAAAACTTCCTAAGTTGGGGTTCCCTGCTGGACCTACGGAGGATCACCTTCGGCACTGCCCCCTGGACAGCCTGGCTGAGGACCGGTTCCTGCCGTGCCACAGCTCGGGTACCCCCCGCAGATGCCGACCCTGGCCCCGCCTCATCCAGCTCTGCCCCCTTGGTGCTGGGTATACCCGCGGCATCCGGCCTCACTCTACCTGTATCTACAGGTGGTGAGCCTTCGCTTGCTACTCCCGCCTTCCTGGTGCTTGAGTCAGGGACGTTACTGTCGTCCCCCTCCGACTCCTCTTCCTCCGTAATGGGATCCAGCCCCTGGTCGAGCTGATCAGGCTCTTCCTCACCTGAATCCCACCCAAAACGGGAGACCCTCCATTCCTGGAGAATGTCCTCCCCCCTCACGCAGGCAACCTTGCCTGTCTGCGTGACCTGCCTCATCCTTGGCTGTGAACGCGCGCCAGCCTGTTCCTTCCCTGTGAACCCCGCCAGTGCGAAAGGGACCCCCGTGGACAGGGGAGAGTCAAAGGGTTCCTCTGTGTGGACCACGGTGCATGAAGCCCCCGTGTCCAACAGATAACTGCCCCTTTGCCTCTCCACTACCATCTCCACAAGCGGTCTCTTCCACGCATCGTAGCGGAGAGGACACAGATAGGCAGGCTGCATGGGCTGATGTCATTGGGGAATGTCCAGTGCCCCCCTCGCACCCGGGGAGCCGGTAGCGACTGCCACCTTCCCCTGTGCGGCCCTGAGGGACTGCATCACCTCGATCATCGTTTCAATGATCTCGTGCTTAACTGGGACCTCGGTGCGCTGGGTGGTGCCAACCCTATCTTCCTTGGTGTGGGCCCTGCAATCCTTCTGCCAGTGTCCCACCTTACCGCACCTGAAACACTTGGACTGTGCGGTAGGGTTACCCTCCTGTCGCCACTCCTTTTGGGCCGTTGCAGTAGCCTCCGCTACGTGCACCTTCCCTTTTACTAACCGGGTGGTCGTACTCCGGGTATTCCTATACCCAACTGTGAGACGGTCCAAAACCGCCTCCTCCGTGCTATTTGTGGGATCAAACCAGGCTTTCGCCTGTTCCCTGACGGCCGCCAGGCTGTTTGATACCAAACATCGGAGCCACTGGGCTCTCCCATTCCCGGCCAGGTCATCCCGCGCGGGGACGTGCGGGCAACTACTCTGATATACTGTCCATAGTCGCGCCGCAAAAACTCTTGGGGGTTCTCCCTCCATCTGGAGGGTCTTCCCTAATCGGGCAAAAGGACCCTCATCCCCCACCCCCAAGACTTCCAGGACCTCGTCCCGCAGGAGATCGTAGGTCCTGGTCCCTCTTTTACTCTCGTCTGAGAGGCATTGGAGGATCGAGCTGTCCAGGGAGAACAGCAACATTTTTGCCCGTTCTCCCTCGTCGCAACCGTTGATTGCGGCGGTTTGCTCGATCTCCCTGAAATGTATTGAGGGGTCCCCTGAATCGGACAATTTTGTTACATGCCCAATCATAGCTCTTAAATGCTGGGAGTTGTGGGGCACCACGATCTCGCTCTGAATGGGTCCTGTGTCCCATGGGGGGTCCCCGTCTGGTTTCCAGGACCGGGCACATGGGTGCCGGTGCCGAGTATTCTACCGGGAGCTCCTCTCTCTCTCTTTCCCCTACACTACCCCTTTCCCAGGATGCCTCGTAGCTAGGGGGATCGCGGAGTTTGGGGGCTGAAGCTACCATGGTCTTTCTAGGGATCGGAACCGGGACCTTCGCACCCGCTAGTGACTGGCCCGCTGGGGGGTTCATTAAACAAACCAGCCCGCTTGCTTTATTTAAAGCACTCCGCAGACCCTCTATCTCCTGCAGGCAGGCCCCGTGGTCGGCCCCTTCCGACCTGTCCTCCAAAACCATTTTATAGGCTGCCCT
>NW_027604555.1:0-3000 GCF_053455715.1 Rhinoraja longicauda
CGGTTATCCAGACCCATCACTGACCACACTGGTAATGTCACTGCTTATCCAGACCCATCACTGATCACACTGATAATGTCACTGGTTAGCCAGACCCATCACTGACCACACTGATAATGTCACTGCTAATCCAGGCCCATCACTGACCACACAGATAATGCCACTGCTTATGCACACCCATCACTGACCACACTGATAATGTCAATGCTTATCCAGACCCATCACTGACCACACTGATAATGTCATTGCTTATCCGGTCCTTTTTTCAAAGTCTCTCATGGTAGACCGATCCAGGAGGTGAATGCATACAGGATTAACAGTGACTGGGTCGTATGAATTCAGAACTGCCTGAATGATAGAAGACAGATGATTGTGGTTGAAGGGCAATATTCAGGCTGGAGGTCTGTGACCAGTCGTGATATACAGGGATCTGTGCTGGGACCTCTGCTGTTTGTGGTACATATGAATATCTTTGATATGAATATACACGGGTTGCTTTGTACGTTTGCATGTGACACCAAGATTGCTGGGGTTGTGGAATGCGAGGGAGGCTGTCTCAGTATTCAGTGGCGTATAGATCAAGTTGAGAGATGGGAGGGGTGGGGGAAATCACAGATGGATTTTACTCTGAGCAAGTGTGAGATGTTGCACTTTGGGTGGGCAAATATCAGTGCAAAATATAGAATTAATGGCATGAACCTTAACATCAGTGATGTATAAAGGGATCTTGCGATCCAAGTCCACAGCTCCCTGAATGTGATAACAGCAGTAGACAGTTGTAAAGAGGCATATGGTACAGTTCCGTTCATTGGTCAATGAGTGGTGGTCTGTCTCAGGAATTGGTGCTGGACTCATTTTTAAGTTTGCAGTTGACACTAAAGTAGGTGGTATCACAGGCAGTGAAAATAGTTGGCATGGATTAAAGCAGGAACTTTTTTAAATTGGGAAGTGGGCTGAGATATAGCAAATGGTGCTTCTTGCAGATAAGTGCGAGGTTTTAAATTTGGGAAGTCAAATTACGGCATGATCTTACCCGTGAAAGGTAGTTAGCTGGGGAGTGTTGTAGAGCAGAGGGATCTCAGTATAAAGGTACATCGTTGCATGAAAAGGGACGAATAGGGTGGCGGAGAAGGTTTTTTGGCCCACGGTCTTCATCAGTCAGTGAATATAATTTAAACGCTGGAAAGTCATGTTCAGTTGGACAAGACGTTTTTGAGGACGCACTTGGAGTAACGTACATAATCTGTCGTCACCATGTTTAGGAAATATGCCACTAATTTGCAAAGAGTACAGAAAATACTTTCCAACACATTGCCAGAAACAAGGGTCGGAGCTGCAGGGAAATGTTGGGATCGCCAAGACTTTATTCCATGGAGCGCAGTAGACAGTGCAGTGAACTCATTGAGGTGCATAGTATCATAGGTAGTATCATAATAATAACACAAATACATTGGGAGAGGTTCATGAGGGGACTGGTTTAGTGGGAGATGATTCATATGCCGGCAAATGGGAATAGTTCAGATAAACTAAAATGCACTATCCCTCCCCATTAAACACGGCAGCCTTTGTCCGAAATTTACGCCAGGTACATACAAACTGCTTTTAAGTGGCCCTTGGATATTTTGCTACAACTGAACTCCAGCCTTGAAATCGGGGGAATTAAACATCAATAAATGTCCACTTTTCTCAAAGATGCTGATTAAGCAGAAAACATTATAATTGACTGTCATATACATTGATCATTTTTAATAACAGTCCCTGATCATTGAAGTGTTTATTTCAGTTTCTACGAGTGCCAGGTTTGCACTGCATGATGGGAGATTTGCTCTCTTGAGTTCCTTGATAAATAAGCACATAAATGAAGTCTGCGTGTGTGGCAGCTTTCTCTGTGTCGCTGTGTGGACAGCCCAGACGGAAGAGTTGGTCATTTACTCTTGTCCGTACCTTGCCGTCTGGTCTGTGGGTTTGAATTCACATCTACCGATCACTTGGTCTGAAGTAGTTCACCACAAAATAAACTGCAGATTGAACAGAGGCACAGCTAGTGTTCACCGGCTGGAACTAATATTCCCCATTGGGCGAAGTACACAGCACATTTATCCAACTCTCCCTTTCTTAGATCTGAACCTGCATTTTAATTTTCAGCATTATGTGTTATTCTTTCAAATGTATGCCGGAGAGAGTTAATTAGTATTTCTAACCTGTGTTAATTAAGAAGAAAATAACAAGTTAATGCATCTTCAGCTGCCATGTTTACCAGCGTGGATAGAGCAGCAAGATGGAGTTAGTGCTCATTAAAGTTTAGATTAATTATTGATACTGAACTTGAGTTAACCCTTTAGAGTCGAGCATTTGAATTAAAAACAAGGGATTCTTTGAGCAGATCAGGGAAAAAATGGATCGTTTATTTGAGCCATGACACCAACCAGATAAATGGCGAGCTGGACATTGGAAGATTGTATTATATAGAACTAGATTGTATGTTTGTGCGAATATTGAAATATCTCTAGATAACCAAGCATTGTTACTTATTAATATTTTATTTGGTAAGTGTACCACACTCTCTTATTCAAATGTATTAACTAATTAATATATTTATTTATTTATTTATATCCTTTGTTTATTTATTCATATATTTTTGTTGTTTTTCTTATCTTATTTTATTTATGTCGATGATGTTGTACTGTTTTGTATATATCTCTGTGAAAAATCAATAAAAACTGAAGAGAAAAAAAAGAAACGATTCTTTATTTTACATCATATTAAATGTAATACATCGGTGTCAGATTTAATGCGATCATGTCACTGCATATCCAGACCCATCACTGACCACACTGATAATGTCACTGCTTATCCAGACCCATCACTGACCACACTGATAATGTCACTGCTTATCCAGATCCATCACTGACCACACTGATAACGTCACCGCTTATCCAGACCCATCACTGACCACACTGATAATGTCACTGCTTATCCAGATCCATCACTGACCACACT
>NW_027604556.1:0-3000 GCF_053455715.1 Rhinoraja longicauda
TGCGTGCTGAGTACAGAGTGAGGAGATTCCGCGCATGCGTACTGAGCACTGCCGCACCGCAGCGCCCCCCTTCTGTCAAAACTTCGATAAATGAGGGGGGGCAGCACTTTTAAACCTCTGTAACTTAAAACATATGCGTCCGAATTAAATAAAAATATCATTTTCCAGCAGCGAACCGCATGCTGATTAGGGCGGTACAAAAATCGTGGCGCTACGGTTCACCGTTTTGCCGGAATTGCCGTATTCAGCCGACATCAGTGGAATATACATATATATATACAACAGCTGAGTTTTAATAGAACACTAGACCAAGTGGGCCCGTTGGGCCCGTCCTCGTAGGGTTTCCATTGTAACCGGGAGGCGGGGAGGGAGGGGGGAGGGAGGGGGGAGGGGGACCACCTGTTTTCCCAGTACCCCTCTTTACCCGTTGTGGGATGGGAGGGGGGAGGGGAGGGGGGAGGGAGAGGGGAGGGAGGGGGTAGTGGGGAGGGAGGGGGAGGGAGGGAGGGGAGGGGGGAAGGGGGAGGGGGGAAGGGGAGAGGGAAGGGGGGGAGGGAGGAGGACCTCCCCTTTTCCCAGTACCCCTCTTTCCCCGTTGTGCCCGTCCTTGTAGGGTTTCCATTGTAACCGGGAGGAGGGGAGGGAGGGAGGGAGGGAGGAGGGGAGGGAGGGGGGGAAGGGGAGGGCGGAAAGGGGGGATGGGGGGAGGGGGGAGGGTTGAAAGAGCATCCCTCTCCCCATCAGAACTGCCTCCTCCATCGACTCCTTTAAGTCCAGGCTCAAAACCTATTTCTACTCCCTAGCTTTTGAGGCTAATTGAGGAGGTACTGTGAACTGTTTGGGAGGGGAGGGGAGGGGGGAAGGGGGGAAGGAGGGGGACCTCCCCTTTTCCCAGTTCCCCTCTTTCCCCGTTGGGCCTGTCCTCGTAGGGTTTCCATTGTAACCGGGAGGACGGGAGGGAGGGAAGGGGGAGGGAGGGAGGAGGGAGGTGTGGAGGGAGGAGGGAGGTGTGGAGGGAGATGGGGAAGGAGGGGGGAGGGGAGGGGGTAGGGGGAGGGAGAGGGGAGGGAGGGAGGGGGGTAGGGGGAGGGAGGGGGAGGGGAGGGGGGAAGGGGGGAGGAGGGGGACCTCCCCTTTACCCAGTACCCCTCTTTCCCCGTTGGGCCCGTCCTCGTAGGGTTTCCATTGTAACCGGGAGGAGGGGAGGGAGGGAAGGGGGGGGAGGGAGGAGGGAGGTGTGGAGGGAGGAGGGGAGGTGGAGGGAGGGGGGGAGGGGAGGGGGGAAGGGGGGAGTGAGGGGGTAGGGGGAGGGAGGGGGGAGGGAGGGGTAGGGGGGAGGGAGGGGGGAGGGAGGGGGGAGGGAGGGGGAAGGGGGAGGGAGGGGGCTCTCCCCTTTTCCCAGTACCCCACTTTCCCCGTTGGGCCCGTCCTCGTAGGGATTCCATTGTAACCGGGAGGAGGGGAGGGAGGGAAGGGGGAGGGAGGGAGGAGGGAGGAGGGGAGGGAGGGGGGGAAGGGGAGGGCGGAAAGGGGGGGAGGGGGGAGGGGGGAGGGAGAGAGGGGGAGGGTGGAAAGAGCATCCCTCTCCCCATCAGAACTGCCCCCTCCATCGACTCCTTTAAGTCCAGGCTCAAAACCTATTTCTACTCCCTAGCGTCTGAGGCTCATTGAGGAGGTGCTGTGAACTGTTTGTGTGCTACTGTATGTTTCATTTTTTCCTTAGTACCTAATCAGATGTACAGCACTTTGGTCAACGTGGGTTGTTTTTAAATGTGCTATACAAATAAAATGGACTTGACTTGACAGCTCTTCGCAACAATGTAGCACAGGGGCATTGTGACGTCACACGCTGAATACCGCTGGGGGGGGAAGGGGGGTCAGCTCGAGTTCATCTCACAGGGGCATTGTGACATCACAATCCGCACCGCAGCGCCCCCCTTCTGTCAAAACTTCGATAAATCAGGGGGGGCAGCACTTTTAAACCTCTGTAACTTAAAAAATATGCGTCCGAATTAAATAAAAATATCATTTTCCAGCAGCGAACCGCATGCTGATTAAGCCGGTACAAAAATCGTGGCGCTACGGTTCACCGTTTTGCCGGAATTGCCGTATTCAGCCGACATCAGTGGAATATATATATATAGATACAACATCTGAGTTTTAATAGTATACTAGAACAAGTGTGCCCGTTGGAAGCGGGCCCTTTGGGCCCGTCCCCACTCCCCCCATTCTCTCCTCCCCCAGCCCTACTCTTACCCGTTTGGTGATGACAGATGTTGCGGTATTTGTTAAGGGGGGAGAGAGTGAGTTGGGAGGGGGGGTGGTTTGCGGGGAGATGTTCTCCCGGTTTTTGGAGAGAGGAGAGAAGCAAGGGGAGAGAGGAGAGGTGTGCCGGTGATCGCGGGCTTGCTCCGCTAACGGCGTCCATTGTTTTTGTGCGTGCGAGGATATTCCGCGCATGCGTGTTGAGTACTGAGTGTGGAGATTCCGCGCATGCGTACTGAGCACTGCCGGACCGCAGCGCCCCCCTTCTGTCAAAACTTCGATAAATGAGGGGGGGCAGCGCCTTTAGACCTCTGTAACTTACAAAATATGCGTCCGAATAAAATAAAAATATCATTTTGCAGCAGCGAACCGCATGCTGATTAAGGCGGTACAAAAATCGTGGCGCTGCGGTTTACCATTTTGCCGGAATTGCCTTCAGCCGACATCAGTGTAATATATATACAAAAACGTTACAAGATCTGAGTTTTAGTAGTATACTAGAAAAGAGGGCCCGTCCCCACACCCCCCATTCTCTCCTCCCCCAGCCCCACTCTTACTCTCCAAGTGTGCCCGTTGGGCCCGTCCTCCTGATCTGTGTATGTCAAGTGACCACTATAGCCTTCTTTTTCCTAATCAGATGTCTTTTTTTTTTTCCTAATCAGATGTGCAGCACTTTGGTCAACGTGGGTTGTTTTTAAATGTGCTATACAAATAAAACTGACTTGACTTGACTTG
>NW_027604557.1:0-2990 GCF_053455715.1 Rhinoraja longicauda
TGCAGGGAGGAGGAAGATGTTGCTTCAGGTGTCAGTGGGTTGGCAGACTGCCAGGACTCCAGTGCTGTGGCTCGAGCGGCCGGCATCATTGAGATTCGAGAGTTTTTGAATGAACATCAGCACAGTAGGAGCAAAGTCCGGCTAGCTACCGAACGGTGGCCAGACCTGGGGGGAACTATCCGGACACTTAGTGCTATCCTTAACAGTAGGGATAATGCTCTAGGTGCTTGTGATAAGCGTCAATTCGGGGAGTTTTTGAAGCTCCTAAAAGAGCGGGGCTTCACTCCCACAAGGACCGTGAGGAATAAGCCTAGTGAGCGTTCAAGTTCACAGTAGTTAGCCTAAATATAAACGGTGGAAGGGGGGACCTTCGTAGGTTTCACCATCTATCGGTCCTCAGAGAGGGGAAGTATGCAGTGAGCTTTCTACAAGAGACGCACACTGTTGTTAGTGATGAGCCCACCTGGGTCCTGGAGTGGGAGGGGGGGGTCTACATGAGCCACCTCAGTACAAAGTCAAGTGGGGTGGCTTTCCTGTTGGCCCCGACTTTCCAGCCAGAGATTGTGAAGGTGCAGGAAGTTGTGCCAGGCCGTTTGCTCTATCTGGCCGTGATCCTGGATGGCGTGCCGTTACATTTTATTAACGTGTATGCCCCCAGCACCGGCACGATGCAGGCACGGTTACTTCAGGAGGTGACTGCTCTGCTGAGCACCATTGATTGCGGAGAGTGTGTCTTCCTTGGGGGGGATTTCAATTGTACCCTTGAGGCGCGAGATCGCTCTGGTATTCAGTGTGCCCCTGCAGTGGCGAAGAAGTTGAGAGGTGTGATTGAATCTTTCGAGCTGGTTGATGCGTGGCGGAATCTCCACCCTGATTCCAACGCGTTTTCGCGGAGGTCTGAGGGGGGTGGTTCCCGTATCGACCGTGTGTACATCTCCAGAGCGTATGTCTCCCGGGTCTCGGCGGCCTCTATGAGGACGGTGCCATGTTCGGACCACTGCCTGGTGCGAGTGGATTTTATTCCAGCGCGCACACGGGCTGGGTCCGCGTACTGGCACTTTAATAACCAGCTGCTGGAGGGTCGCCGATTCCGGGAGTCTTTCAGGCGGTTCTGGGTGAAGTGGAGAGAGAGGCAGAGGGGCTTCCCTTCCCTTAAGCAGTGGTGGGATGTGGGGAAAGCTTACATCCGTCTTTTCTGTCAGGACTACACGGGAGAGTCGACCAGAAGGCGGGACGCGGCGGTCGAGCGACTCGAGAAGGAGTTACTCGATGCAGAGTCTCGCTTGGGCCGGGTCGGTGAGGACTCCTGTGAGTGGGGAGAGTTTCAGGAGAGGAAGGAAGCGCTGAGGGACCTGCAGCTTGAGCGGTCCCGAGGTGCTTACGTGAGGTCGCGAGTCCAGATGCTGCACGATCTGGACCGGGCTTCACCTTTCTTTCTCTCTCTGGAGAAAGGGCGAGGAGCCCGCAAACAGCTCGTCGAGCTGCTCACGGACGATGGCTCCTCGGTCACAGACCCAGAGGGGATTAGTGCGTTAGTTCGTTCCTTTTATGGAACGCTGTTCTCTGCGGATGGTGTCAGCGGAGAGGCTCAGCGGGTTCTGTGGGAGAGGCTACCGACTATAGATAGAGGGGTGTTTGAACAGCTTGATGACCCCTTATCATTGGAGGAGGTGACTGGTGCCCTGCACCAGCTCAGAAGGGGTAAGTCCCCTGGGCTGGATGGGCTGACGGTTGAGTTTGTTAGAGCCTTCTGGGATGTCCTGGGGGGTGACTACATGAAGGTTCTGGGGGAGAGCCTGGCGACCGGGGAGATGCCCCTCTCGTGGCGCAGGGCAGTCGTTGTCCTGCTACCCAAGAAGGGCGAACTCCGCCTGTTGAAGAACTGGCGCCCGGTCTCTCTCCTCTGTAGAGTATAAAGTTTTTGCACGGGCGATGGCAAATCGCCTGGGCTCCGTACTATCCCAAATGATCCACCCTGACCAGTCCTATACAGTCCCTGGTCGGTCCATCCAAGATAACATCCATTTGGTTAGGGACCTGATCCATCTGGCCCAGGGCACTGGTCAGTCAGCTGCCTTTCTATCCCTGGATCAGGAGAAGGCTTTTGACAGGGTGGACCATGATTACCTCTTCGGGACACTGCAAGCGTTCGGTTTTGGACCGCATTTTGTGGCCCGGGTCCGGCTTTTGTACACCGCAGCAGAGTGTCTCGTGAAGATTAATGGTGCATTGTTGGCTCCCATTCGCTTTGGGAGGGGGGTACGCCAGGGGTGCCCCATGTCTGGGCAGTTGTACTCGGTCTGTGTGGAGCCATTCCTGTGTCTTCTTAGGAGGCGGTTGGCAGGCCTGGTTCTACCAGGACCGGGGGTGGAGGTGGTTCTCTCGGCCTATGCCGATGACATTCTCCTTACGTTTACTGATCCTGTTGACCTGCGGAGGATGCGCGAATGCCAGCAGGTGTTCTCAGCTGCTTCGTCGCTAGGATCAACTGGAGTAAGTGCTCCGGACTTCTAGTGGGCCAGTGGCAGGTGGACTCCCTGCCGGAAGAGATGAAAGATTATGCGTGGAGTACCACTACCTCTACCTCTACCTGGGGATCTACCTGAGTCCCACTGAGGATGCTTGGCCGGCGAACTGGCAGGAGCTAGAGACGAAAGTCGTTGCCCGGCTGGGACGCTGGTCAGGCTTGCTTAGGGTTATTTCTTTCCAGGGTAGGGTGCTGGTCATAAACCAGCTGGTGGCCTCAATGTTATGGTACCGGCTGGCCACTCTTGTCCCGCCCTCTACCTTTGTAAATGCTGTACAGAAGAGGTTAGTGGATGTATTTTGGGGGAGGGAGGAAACACTGGGTCTCAGCCGCAGTCCTGAGTCTCCCGCTAGAGGAGGGTGGCCAGTCCTTGGTATGCGTGCGTACCCAGGTGGCGGCTCTCCGTCTCAGGACTCTGCGGAGGTACGTGTACGCGGAGCACCCTCCCAGGTGGCACGCTCTG
>NW_027604558.1:0-2989 GCF_053455715.1 Rhinoraja longicauda
GAGAGGGGGAGAGGGAGAGAGAGAGAGAGAGAGAGCCCCACCCCACCCTCCCCCTGACCGGTCCCCAGTGTGGAGGGGGGGGGGGGTGAGCATGAGGGGTAGAAACTGAAATAAACACTTCAATGATCAGGGACTGTCATTAAAATGATCAATATATATGCAGGCAATGGTGTTATTTTTCCTGCTTAATCTGCATCTTTGAGCAAGGGGGCGATTGGGTGAATGTGAGGGGCTGGGGGTCCCGGAGCGGGGCCGGCGATGGGATCATCCGCCTGGGACTGACAGCTGGAAGATGCGGCGGTGAATGTGAGGAGCCGGAGCCCGGAGCGGAGAGACTGCGGCCGCCCTCTGGGATGCGCTCAGGGCGCGGGTTTATTAATGAGCCGCAGCGCTGAGGTGAGCGGATATTTCACCGCGCTCTTCACCTGCTCCCTGAACTTGGACTGGGTCACCGCGTAAATAAATGTGTTGGTGCAGCAGCTGAGATTACTCAGCAAATACCCGACATTGTTAAAGATATATTGGGAATCATTCTTATCAGTCCCAATCCCTGTGATCTGATAATAGACGAAGTTTACAACCAGCGTCATCCACAGGAGGATGAAGCTGCCGGAGATGGTGAAGAGTAAAACCACAGACCTCCTCCTGCTCTCCATCTCCGGGTCACTGCGCTTCTCCCCCTTGCTCTCACCCCTCAGCCCCTGACGGACCCGACTGGCCACTAAAATGTGCCGGACTGTCAGAGCGTTGAGCAGCAGGATCACAGCGAAAGGGAGGAGCGGAGTTAAAACCGTGTCGAACCAGTCAAATGCCACCCACCCGGGGTCAGTGTAATAACTGTCCACCGTGTCACAGCCCCACGGGACATTGTCGATGGTTGTCCAGGTTTCATTTGTGAAGTAGCGGGGAACGTTTTTCAGACACAGCAGAACGCCGGCTGTTGCGAGAACCGCAGCCGCAGTTTTCCCGGTGCAATATTTAGTTTTCAGCTTCTGGCAACAAATGGCGACAAAGCGATCAAAGGTGAAAGTGACGGTGAACCAGACAGAACAGTCTGTAGCTGAATACCTCAGTACTTCGTTAACACTGCACACAGGGGTGATGGACAGGAAACTCCAATCCAAGTAATAGTATCGGATCTGATACAAAATGACCTCGGTGCTCAGGGTGAGTAGATCGGCCGCTGCCATGGCCACCAGGTAGCGAGTGGTGCAGGTGGAGAGGCCGCACTTTCCCCGGGACAGGATCACAATCGCCACTAAATTCACTGCGGAAAGAGAAGGGGAGCGGACACTGGTCATTACTGAACACGGTCTCCGGGGCTGAACACCGGCTCCACTTTCAGCTGGAGATCAGGAGTGTTGGAGTCGGTGCGCGGCTGTAGGTTTAACAATGTCAGACCCGGCTCCGACTGTGCCCGACCTGCCTGCTTCAGGGGAGAGGAGATAAGGCGACGGGCGGGGTAAAGGGAGGGGAGGGAACGAGCAGCCGCCCGCTACAATAGGAGGAATGGTCCTGTCTACAGTTAACCCCGCTCACAGTCTCTGATGGGGCCGGTTTCACAGACTTAACCGTGACCGGCCGCGTTTAACCAGGGCTCTGGGAATTCGGCATCTGATGGGGACGAGGAGGGTTCCAGAGGGAAGGCAGGGACAACTTAGGATCCGGCAGCAGAGTGGCTCCATTAATGGATTCATTCCTCAGTTCGGTAACAACACACGCCGGTAGATCCGCGGCCACCGGTTCAGGAGATCTATCCAATTATTGACCAACAGGCGTTGGAATCCGACTGTGACAAGCTCCACAGTGAGACGTGTCCACAGGAGCGGGTGTTCACTCTGATCAATAACTCAGACACAGTGAACTTCACAATGTAAACCCCTTCCCAGTCACACCGTCCCGGAGAGCTGCCTGTCCCGAGCACTGGGACAACTCTGGGCAAGGTCCCACTGAAGGCAAGAACAACATTCTAGTGGGTCCCGGCAGTGGGAGAAAGAGAGGGTTAGTTTCGGCTGCCTGAAAATGAGAAAAGTCACAACGTTGATTCAAAAATATGTAATTTAGAGGATTGATATACCTCACATAACCTTGCACAACGATCATCAGTTGGGAAGCTTGTGAAACGATCGGAATCAGGTCAATACCGGTTAACAGACGGAGTTATAAAACTTGAATTGTTCTGTTCACTTACCAGGGACTCCAACGGCAGCAATGATCACGTACAAGATTTTCTCCACGTCGAAATATTCTGAAAGCTTTTCCCCCATTTTCTCTGCTCATCGACGTGTCCCCGTGAGCTACCGGTAATCTCTCGGAATGAAATGCCGGGGCAGAACATTCCCGGAGATTTTATACCATTTTCCGTCTCCACCGGGACAGCGAAGTTTGATCAGAGTTAAAAAATAGAGATTTTGAAATTATTCGCAAACAGATGACATCAGCCAGGTGAAATCCCTGCTGAGACAGGTCGTGATTTATTCAGGGAATTGGTTGAGAAACTCCAAAGACTGGGAATTGTGGCGATACTGGGGGATGGAAATTGGGAGCGGCATTGTTCCAGCAAAGGGAATATTGCTTCAAACTCCATCTGGTCCAACTCTCCACCACCTGTTGTTTGTCTGATCTCCTTCAATCCGCTTCACTCACTAAGGCAATTCCAAATTCCAGGGACCCTCTCAGGGCTTCTGGTGCCCAGTTTGAAGGAGGACTGGGCGATGTTTGTCCACAGGTTAAGGAATTAGATCAACAGATCACCTCGCACTAAAGTGCCCCCTCCACTCTGTTTCACCACTCAATATGATCGCGGCTTAACTGACTGCAACCTCACCCCCACACTCCCGGCGAGGCCGGTAACCATTCACTCCTTGCTTGCCTGCAGTGGGTCTGATTTTGCGTCGGGACAATAACATTCTCCGCCTTCGTCACCTCTGAGGAGGAACGACCCAAAGACTCACGACACTCAGAGAACAGAAACATTGTGGCTTCAGAA
>NW_027604559.1:0-2988 GCF_053455715.1 Rhinoraja longicauda
GAGGTGGAGGGGATTAACAAGTGCGAGTCCGCGTGAAGGAAGAGAAAGAGCGAGGGAAAAGCGGGAAGTTGCGCGTTTGTTACCTGGCATTTGCTAATGTTCATACCATTAGGTTGCAAGGTTCCCAAGCGGACTATGAAGTGGCGTTCTTTCTGTTTTAATGTAACCTCTCTGGCGCTGGTGGAGGCCCAGGAGAGAAAGGTCAGTGTGCGAGGGGGAGTTACAATGGCTTGCAACGGGGAGATACGGCAAGCCTTAGCACAACGAGGGTGAGTGTTCGACAAAACGGTCGCCGAGTCTCCATTTCACCACGCCGATGTAACGGAGGCCATACCTGGAACACCACATGCAGTAGATGAGATTAGAGGAGGTGCAGGTGAACATCTGTCTCACCTGGAAGGGCTTCTCGAGCGTGAGGGAGGGGGTTTAGGGACAGCTGTTACATCCCATGGTGGCTAACCGTTTTAACTGCACTTACCAAGAAAGGCTTTGGAAAGAGAAGTGATGGTAAGTGATGGAGAGGTGGGGAAATGGATAGAGAAATAGGTCGTACAAAGATAAAAGGGAGAGATAGGGGAGAAGACGAAAGAAGAGGTGGAGGGAGAGTGAACGATCAAAGGGAGAGTGGGAAAAATGAGGAGAGAGGGGAGTTCAGAGCGAGTGGGTTGGCAAAAGGGGGAGAGAGAAGCATTAGAGAGATACAGGGAGAAGGAGGGAGAGATGCAGTAAGAGTGGGAGGGGAGAGAGGTTGGCAGAGAGCGGTCGGCACAGAGAGGGAGAATAGAGAGTGTAGGGGCGAGAGTAACAGTTCAGAGAGAGAATAGCAGTAAAGATCGAGAGAGAGAGAAAGAGAGGAGGGAGAGATGTTGCATCATTCACCGTGTGTTCTACTTTTAAGACAATTCTGAGACCGCAATGGTTCTGTTCACTGAATGTCGTGAGTCTTTGGGTCGTTCCTCCTCAGAGGTGTTGAAGATAGAGAATGTTGTTGTCCCAAGGCAAAGCCAGATCCATTCCAGGCAAGCAAGGACTAAATGCTTACTAGGGGTCGCCGGGAGTGTGGGGTTGAGGTTACAATCAGTTAAGCCGCGATCACATTGAGTGTTAAAACAGAGTGGACGGGCCATTTTAGTCTGATGTGATCTGTTGAACTAATTCATCACGCTGACAAAGGCTGTCTAGTCCACCTTTAAACTGGGCACCAGAAGCATTGAGACGGTCCCTTAAATTTGGGATTGCCTTGCTGAGTGAAGGAAATCAGATAAACAACACGAGGCGGAGAGTTGGACCAGATGGAGTTTGAACCAATATCCCTTTTGCTGGAAAAATGCCGCTCCCAATTTCCATCCCCCAGTATCGCCACAATTCCCAGTCTTTGGAGTTTCTCAATCAATTCCCTGAATAAATCACGACCTGTCTCAGCAGGGATTTCACTTGGCTGATGTCATCTGTTTGCGAATCATTTCAAAAGCTCTATTTTTAATTCTGTTGAAACTTCACTGTCCCGGTGGAGACGGAAAATGGTATAAAATCTCCGGGAATATTCTGCCCCGGCATTTCATTCCGAGAGATTAACGATAGCTCACGAGGACACGTCGCTGGGCAGAGAACATGTGGGAAAAGGTTTGGGAATATTACGCCGTGGAGAAAATCTTGTACGTGATCATTGCTGCCGTTGGAGTCCCTGGTAAGTGAGCAGAACGATTCAAGTTTTATAACTCCGTCCGTTAACCGGTGTTGACCTGATTCTGATCATGTTACATGATTCACAACTGATGACCGTTGTACAAGAATATGTGAAGTATATCCTCTCAGTGAAATATTTTTGAATTAACGCTGTGATTTTTCTCATTTTCAGACAGCCGAAACTACCTCTCTTTCTCCCACTGCCGGGACCCACTAGAATGTTGTTCTTGCCTTCAGTGCGACCTTGCCCAGAGTTGTCCCAGTGCTCGGGACAGGCAGCTCTCCGGGACGGTGTGACTGGGAAGGGGTTTACATTGTGAAGTTCACTGTGTCTGAGTTATTGATCAGAGTGAACACCCGCTCCTGTGGACACGTCTCACTGTGGAGTTTGTCACAGTCGGATTCCACCGCCTGTTGGTCAATAATTGGATCGATCTCCTGAACCGGTGGCCGCGGATCTACCGGCGTGTGTTGTTACCGAACTGAGGAATGAACCCATTAACGGAGCCACTCTGCTGCCGGATCCTAAGTTGTCCCTGCCTTCCCTCTGGAACCCTCCTCGTCCCCATCAGATGCCCAGTTCCCAGAGCCCTGGTTAAACGCGGCCGGTCACGGTTAATTCTGTGAATCCGGCCCCATCAGAGACTGTGAGCGGGGTTAACTGTAGACAGGACCATTCCGCCTATTGTAGCGGGCGGCTGCTCGTTCCATCCCCTCCCTTTACCCCGCCCGTCGCCTTATCTCCTCTCCCCTGAAGCAGGCAGGTCGGGCACAGTCGGAGCCGGGTCTGACATTGTTAAACCTGCAGCCGCGCACCGACTGCAACACTCCTGATCTCCAGCTGAAAGTGGAGCCGGTGTTCAGCCCCGGAGACCATGTTCAGTAATGCCCAGTGTCCGTCCCCTTCTCTTTCCGCAGTGAATTTAGTGGCGATTGTGATCCTGTCCCGGGGAAAGTGCGGCCTCTCCACCTGCACCACTCGCTACCTGGTGGCCATGGCAGCGGCCGATCTACTCACCCTGATCACCGAGGTCATTTTGGGTCAGATCCGATTCCATTACTTTGATTGGAGTTTCCTGTCCATCACCCCTGTGTGCCGTGTTAACGATGTACTGAGGTATTCAGCTACAGACTGTTCTGTCTGGTTCACCGTCACTTTCACCTTTGATCGCTTTGTCGCCATTTGTTGCCAGAAGCTGAAAACTAAATATTGCACCGGGAAAACTGCGGCTGCGGTTCTCGCAACAGCCGGCGTTCTGCTGTGTCTGAAAAACGTTCCCCGCTACTTCACACAGGAACCCT
>NW_027604560.1:0-2987 GCF_053455715.1 Rhinoraja longicauda
TCACGGTGCTGGACCCGAGTTTTTGTTTTATTATGCTGCCTTTGTAACATGTGAAAGGGAGGAGAGAGGGAGGAGGTGCATCGCACTTGTGTGTTTTAATCCTGCGGCTTCTTGATGTGGCTGACGCCTTGCATCAGTGTGTGTGTGTGTGTGTGAGAGGGGCGGGCCAAGACGGGGGTCTCAAACAGACTGACTGACTCCAAGGTGTGGGCTGGAGGCGCGACATTGTGCGTCTTACTCTGCCGTCTGAGAACGGCTGCTGGATTGTAAAGGGATGGGAGGATGGGAGGGAGGGAGGGAGGGAGGGGGAGAGAGAGAGAGAGGGAGAGAGGGAGGGAGGGAGAGAGGGAGGGAGGGAGAGGGGGAGGGAGGGAGGGAGAGAGGGAGGGAGGGGGAGGGAGGGAGGAGGGAGGGAGAGAGGGAGGGAGGGAGAGGGGGAGGGAGGGAGGGAGGGAGAGGGGGGAAAGAGGGAGGGAGAGAGGGAGGTGGGGGGGAGGGGAGAGAGGGAGGGAGGGAGAGGGGGAGGGAGGGAGGGAGGGAGAGAGGGAGGGAGGGAGAGGGGGAGGGAGGGAGGGAGGGGGAAAGAGGGAGGGGGAAAGAGGGAGGGAGAGAGGGAGGTGGGGGGGGGGGGAGGGAGAGAGAGGGAGGGAGGGAGGGAGGGAGAGGGGGAGGGAGAGAGTGAGAAAGGGATTTTAAAAAAAGTATCAGGTTGCATTTGTCCCGGTAAATTGTTTCTTTCATTCAATAACTGAATTGAATATTGAATGACATTCAATGACCAAAATAAATAAACCTTTAAAAAAAAAAATTTTTTTTAAATAATAATCGTTGACTTTTAAGTTGGAGGATCTTTATTTGCACATCTGAATTTCCAGCCTTCAGACTGTGTATGGGGCTGTTGTGTCAATTGATCAGCATCGTTTGGTTTGCGACGTTATTGCCGCTATTCCGGCCTTAATAACAGTTACATAAACGAATGCTATTTCTCCGTTTGAAAGCATTGCTCTGCGTGGGAGACTTAAGTTTAACCTCTCCCTCCCTCCCTCCCTCCCTCGCCTCCTTCCCTCCTTCCCTCCCTCCTTCCCTGGGAGCTGGTTATCGATCTTGTCTACCAATGCGCGGTTTCCAACAAATGTTAATAAAATGAAAAGTCAGGACTGGTTAACCCAGTCTGGGATCTGTAATGTAAGATTCATTTATGAGGTGGGGGGGGGGGGGGGGGGGGGGGAAGAAGAAAAAAAAACCCGCTGCTTTGTTTCAACCAAAGCCAAACATCCCAGTCTTACGGAGCTGGATTAAGGCGTGAATCTGATAAGGGTAAGGCTTTGCCCACGTCTTTGAGTGTGGTTTCCCCCCTCAAAAGCCACGGGGATGGAATATGCTGTGGGACTTCAGCGTCCAAGTGACTCGGTAGCGGGTCCCACACTTGACCACGGTCCCGCGGCTGCTGCTCGGGGATGAACTTGGGGGTCGTATTAACTACATAGGGGAGTGAAGAGGTGGGATCCGGAGGCGAATGAATGCGCCTCCAACGTGCCACTGCCGGCCGCTCAACGTGTACGACCACTGTTTCCAAACTACTTTCGTTCGCACATCTATCTATCTGCATCAGTCGGCTCAAATTGCCCCGCGACGGGGAAGGGTTGAATTTTTTAAACCTGTCATTTAATTCACCACAGAGTCAACCAGCTCCTCCGTTGACTTTTATGCAGCATATATAATAATAAAATATAGCAGGTTGAAATTAAATCACTTATCTGCTGCACTGGAAATCTATTACCTAACCAATTAAGGTTTCAAACAATGGAAATCAGATTAATGACTTCATTTTCTCTTTCCCCTCTTGGAGGGAATTGGGCTGATGATTGTGTGTCTGACGAGCCCAAACCACAGTTGTCAGCACGTTGTTAACCTGCTGGAGGCTTGAACGTCAGCTGATTTGTAAAAAAATCTTGCTGCCCATAAATGGTTTTGGTACAGTTGTATTATTGTGCCCCATCTAGGCATCCTAACGGGATTAATTAACGTGGGACAGATTGCTAGTTAAACACAGTTTTTACCTGTTGGATTTTATGTGTATAAAATCATGAGAGGAATAGATCGGGTAGATGCACAGAGTCTCTTGCCCAGAGCATGGAGATTGAGGAGCAGAGGACACAGGTTCAAGGTGAAGGGGAAAAGATTCAATAGGAATCTGAGGGGTAACTTTTTCACATAAAGGATGGCTATATTTAAGAGGGAGTTAGATGTGGCCCTTGTGGCTAAAGGGATCAGGGGATATGGAGAGAAGGCAGGTACAGGTTACTGAGCTGGATGATCAGCCATGATCATATTGAATGGCGGTGCAGGCTCAAAGGGCCGAATGGCCTACTCCTGCACCTATTTTCTATGTTTCTATGGCAGGTGTATGGAACAAGCTGCCAGATGAGGTAGTTGAGGCTGGGACTATCCCAATGTTTAAGAAACGGTTAGACAGGTACATGGATAGGACAGGTTTGGAGGGATATGGACCAAGCGCAGGCAGGTGGGACTAGTTTAGCTGGGACATGTTGGCCGGTGTGGGCAAGTTAGTCTGAAGGGCCTGTTTCCACACTGTATGACTCTATGACTCCATGTGGTTCAGCTGTGACCATTTTGTGGAACCGGAGGACTGATGTCTTATCTATACCTTGTGAAAGCAAGCTTCAGGCTGCACGTAATCGGTGCTTTTAGACACAGAGCTTGTTAAGGGCCTTTGGGAGGGAGGATTACGTGTCTTCCTTTTCCAATTATTTCATCACATGGAGCTCTGGAGGAACAGCTAAGGATTAGGATCTGCTCAATTTATTAAATTGTCATTCGGAGAAATGAATGCCTTCACTGTGATCAACTAGCAAACTGACTCCTTTTTAAAAAAAAAAAAGAGGGAAAGACCAAAAGGTCTTCAATCCGAAAAGTTAACTTGTTTCTTTCCACAGATGCTTGAGTTCCTCAAGTGTTTGTTTTTT
>NW_027604561.1:0-2987 GCF_053455715.1 Rhinoraja longicauda
AGAGAGAGAGAGAGAGAGAGAGAGAGAGAGAGAGAGAGAGAGAGAGAGAGAGAGAGAGAGAGAGAGAGAGAGAGAGAGAGAGAGAGAGAGAGAACCACAGCAGAGAGAGAGAGAGAGAGAGGGGGTGAGAGAGAGAGACAGAGAGACACGTGAGAACCACAGCCCAGAGAGAGAGCCCGGATGTAGGGAGTAAGTTGCAGCAGAAGTTAAAGCTGGCATGTAACAAAGGTAACACCACTGTGGTGATGGGGGATTTCAATATAAATCAGAGCATCGAATATAGAAGTTGGGATGTAATGTTAAAATTGTACAGGGCATTGGTGAGGCCAAATCTGGAGTATGGTGTGCAGTTCTGGTCGCCAAATTATAGGAAGGATGTCGACAAAATGGAGAGGGCACAGAGATAATTTACTAGAATGTTGCCTGGGTTTCAGCACTTAAGCTACAGAGAGAGGTTGAACAGGTTGGGTCTTTATTCTTTGGAGCGCAGAAGGTTGAGGGGGGACTTGATAGAGGTTTTTAAAATTTTAAGAGGGACGGACAGAGTTGACGTGGGTAGGCTTTTCCCCTTGAGAGTGGGGAAGATTCCAACAAGGGGACATAGCTTCAGAATTGAGGGACAAAGGTTTAGGGGTAACATGAGGGGTAACTTCTTTACTCAGAGGGTGGTGGCTGTATGGAATGGGCTTCCGGTGGAAGTGGTGGAGGGAGGCTTGATTTTATTATTTAAGAGTAAATTGGATAGGTATATGGATAGGAGGGGATTGGACGGTTATGGTCTGAGTGCAGGTAGATGAGACTAGGTCAGAGAGAGTGGTCGGCGTGGACTGGTAGGGCCGAACGGGCCTGTTTCCGTGCTGTATTTGTTATATGGTTATATGGTTATATGCTGGTAGACTGGAAAAATCAGGTTGGTTCTGGACCCCAAGAAAGAGAGTTTGTAGAGTGCCTCCGAGATGGATTCTTAGAGCAGCTTGTAATGGAGCCGACCAGAAAAGAGGCAATTCTGGATTTAGTGTTGTCCAATGAACCAGATTTGATAAGAGAACTCGAGGTAAAGGACCCACTTGGAGGTATTGATCATAATATGATTAGTTTTAATCTGTAATTTGAGAAGGAGAAGGTTAAATCGGAAGTGTCAGTGTTGCAGTTGAACAAAGGGGACTATGAAGGCATGAGAGAGGAGCTGGCCAAGGTCGACTGGAAAGGGATCCATGCAGGAATGACGATGGAACAGCAATGGCAGGAATTTCTGGGCATAATCCGGAAGATGCAGGATCATTTCATTCCAAAAAAGAAGAAAGATTCTAAGGGGAGTAGGAGGCAATCGTGGCTGACAAGGGAAGTTAGGGATGGAATAAAACTAAAAGAAAAGATGTATAACACGGCAAAGAGTAGCGGGAAGCCAGAGGATTGGGGAACTTTCATAGGACAACAGAAGGTAACAAAACGGGTAACACGGGCTGAAAAGATGAAGTACGAGGGGAAGCTGGCCAAGAATATAAAGAAGGACAGGAAAAGCTTCTTTAGATGTGTTAAGAGAAAAAGAGTAGCAAAGTCAAATGTGGGTCCCTTGAAGGCAGACACGGGTAAAATTATTATGGGTAACAAGGAAATGGCAGAAGAGTTGAACAGGTACTTCAGATCTGTCATCACTAAGGAAGACACAAACAATCTCCCAGATGTACTGGAGGACAGAGGATCTAGGGGGGTAGAGGAACTGAAAGAAATTTTCATTAGGTGAGAAATAGTATTGGGTAGACTAATGGGACTGAAGGATGATAAATCTCCAGGGCCTGATGGTCTGCAACCCAGGGTCCTCAGGGAGGTGGCTCTAGAAATAGTGGACGCATTGGTGATTATTTTCCAATGTTCAATAGATTCAGGATCAGTTCCTGTGGATTGGAGGGTAGCTAATGTTATCCCACTTTTCAAGAAAGGAGCGAGAGAGAAAACGGGGAATTTCAGACCAGTTAGCCTGACATCGGTGGCGGGGAAGATGCTGGAGTCAATTATTAATGAGGTAATAACGGTACATTTGGATATCAGTAAAAGGATAACTCTAAGTCAGCATGGATTTATGAAAGGGAAATCATGCTTGACTAATCTTCTGGAATTTTTTGAGGACGTGACTAGTAAAATGGATGAAGGGGAGCCAGTGGAGGTAGTGTATCTAGACTTTCAGAAAGCCTTTGATAAGGTCCCGCACGGGAGGTTGGTGACTAAAATTAGAGCGCATGGTATTGGGGGTAGGGTGTTGACATGGATAGAGAATTAGTTGGCAGACAGGAAGCAAAGAGTAGGAGTAAACAGGTCCTTTTCAGAATGGCAGGCAGTGGCGAATG
This sequence comes from Rhinoraja longicauda, assembly GCF_053455715.1. Lineage (NCBI taxonomy): Eukaryota > Metazoa > Chordata > Chondrichthyes > Rajiformes > Arhynchobatidae > Rhinoraja > Rhinoraja longicauda. The sequence goes on from NW_027604561.1 coordinate 2,346, forward strand.
GAGTGCCGCAAGGCTCGGTGTTGGGGCCACAACTGTTTACCATATATATTAATGATTTGGAAGAGGGAATTAGAAGCTACACTAGCAAGTTTGCGGATGACACAAAGCTGGGTGGCAGTGTGAACTGTGAAGAGGATGTTAGGAGGTTGCAGGGTGACTTGGACAGGTTGAGTGAGTGGGCAGATGCGTGGCAGATGCAGTATAATATGGATAAATGTGAGGTTATCCACTTTGGCGGCAAAAACATGGTGGCAGAATATTATCTCAATGGTTTAGGTTAGGTAAGGGGGAGGTGCAGCAAGACCTGGATGTCCTTGTACACCAGTCACTGAAAGTTGGTATGCAGGTAGTGAAGAAAGCTAATGGCATGTTGGCCTTCATAACGAGAGGATTTCAGTATAGGAGTAAAGAGGTTCTTCTACAATAGACAATAGACAATAGACAATAGGTGCAGGAGTAGGCCATTCAGCCCTTCGAGCCAACACCGCCATTCAATGCGATCATGGCTGATCACTCTCAATCAGTACCCCGTTCCTGCCTTCTCCTCATACCCCCTCACTCCGCTATCCTTAAGAGCTCTATCCAGCTCTCTCTTGAAAGCATCCAACGAACTGGCCTCCACTGCCTTCTGAGGCAGAGAAT
>NW_027604562.1:0-2977 GCF_053455715.1 Rhinoraja longicauda
CCTCTACTTCTTAACCTTATTTTTCTTCTTCCAATTCTGTAAAAATGTCTACTTTTAGTGTTGCCAATAGACCACATGAGAAATTATTTACGCATGCTGACAGTCTGCAATTATTGGATTGTGAACAGCCAGCCATTAGTGATAGGACTCTCTCTCTCTCTCTCTCTCTCTCTCTCTCTCTCTCTCTCTCTCTCTCTCTCTCTCTCTCTCTCTCTCTCTCTCTCTCTCTCTCTCTCTCTCTGCACCCAGGATCTTGGAGATCCTCAAGATTGTATCCTCATTCAGCAGCAGAGGCAGCTCGACGGCGACAACCGTTGCTTTGAGCGGGAAGATGGCCACCGCCAACCCTCATTTGCCGCCACTCCCGTCACTCAGGCGGGTCCCATTGTGACATTGAACGTGGCTGACAGCCAGGGAAAGTGGAAAAGTGATTTTTGTAATGTTTAAAATGTCAGTAACTTTAAAAGTACAACACCAATTTGAACGAAACTTGCTATTTACACACCCCAGGACATTGGTGAGTAAGGTGGGCCTAAAATTGATGTGCTTTCGTGCACCGTTTTGGCTGTATTTCTGGAACAGACACATATATATACAAACACACAAGATGAGAGTTTTAGTAATATACTAGCACAAGTATGCCCGTTGGGCCCGTCCTCGTAGGGTTTCCATTGTAACCGGGAGGGGAGTGGGGGGGAGGGAAGGGGAGGGTGGGGGGGAGGGAAGGGGGAGGGAGGGAGGAGGGGAGGGGAGGGAGGGGGGAGGCGGGAAGGGGGGGATGGGGAGGGAAAGGGGAGGGAGGGGGGTAGGGGGGAGGGAGAGGGAGGGGGGAGGGAGGGGGAGGGGAGGGGGGAGGGGAGGGGAGGGGGGAGGGAGAGGGGAGGGAGGGGGGTAGGGGGGAGGGGGGGAGGGGGGAGGGGGGAGGGAGGGGGACCTCCCCTTTTCCCAGTACCCCCTCTTTCCCCGTTGGGCCCGTCCTCGTAGGGTTTCCATTGTAACCGGGAGGCGGGGAGGGAGGGGGGAGGGAGGGAGGAGGGAGGTGTGGAGGGAGGAGGGGAGGGAAGGGGGGGAGGGGGGAAGGGGGGGAGGGGGGAAGGGGGGGAGGGGGAGGGAGGGGGGAAGGGGGGAGGGAGGGGGACCTCCCCTTTTCCCAGTACCCCCTCTTTCCCCGTTGGGCCCGTCCTCGTAGGGTTTCCATTGTAACCGGGATGCGGGAAGGGAGGGGGGAGGGAGGAAGGAGGGGAGGGGGATGGAGGGGGGGAGGGGAGGGGGAAGGGGTGGGAGGGGAGGGGGAAGGGGGGGAGGGGGGAAGGGGGAGGAGGGGGGAAGGGGGGGAGGTGGAGGGGAGGGGGGAGGGAGGGGGAGGAGGGGGGAAGGGGGGAGGGAGGGGGACCTCCCCTTTTCCCAGTACCCCTCATTCCCCGTTGGGCCCGTCCCCGAGTGGTGAGGGAGGTGGGGAGGGAATGGGGAGGGATTTGGGGAGGAGGGGGGGAGGGTGTGGGGATGGAGATGGGAAGGAGTGGGGAGGAAGGGGTTGAGGGGGGAAGGGGGACCTCCCCTTTCTTTTTTCGAAACACTTGCCCCGGTGGCCCACGAGCATAGGGGCCCCATGCTGATCTGTGTATGTTAAGTGACTTGCAATAAAAAACACAACTTTAAAAAACAATCAGTTGCTTTTCGCAACAATGTAGCACCCATCTCACACAAGCATTGTGACGTCACAAGCTGAAGACCTTGAAAAAAAAGGTTAAAAATAAAAAAATGTAAATTTGTAAAGATTAGACACCCAATAGCAGCTGCTTGTCCATTGTGACGTCACATGCTGAAGGGGGGTCAGCTCGAGCTCATCTCACAGGGGCATTGTGACATCACACGCTGAAGACTAAATCCGCACCGGAGCGCCCCCCTGAAAAGGGGGGGGGGGGGCAGCGCTTTAAAACTTCTGTAACTTAAAAAATATACGCGACCAAATTAAATGAAAATATCACGGCCGAGCGAGCGCGAGATTTGCGATTGAAGCGGTGCGAAAATCGTCGCGCTACGGTTCGCCTTTTTTCCGCAATTGATGTTACGTACGGTTCAGGTCATTCTCAAAAATATATACATACATAACAAAAGATCTGAGTTTTAATAGTATACTAGCACAAGTGTGCCCGTTGGGCCCGTCCTCGTAGGGTTTCCATTGTAAATGGAGGGGAGTGTGGCGGAGGGAAGGGGGGAGGGGGGGGGGGGGAGGGAAGGAGGAGGGGAGGGGGAGGGAGGGGGAGGGGGGATGGGGGAGGGAGAGGGGAGGGAGGGGGGTAGGGAGGAGGGAGGGGGGAGGGAGGGAGGAGGGAGGGGAGGGAGGAGGGAGGTGTGGAGGGAGGAGGGGAGGGGGAGGGATGGGGGAGGGGGAGGGAGGGGAGGGAGGGGGAGGGGGGGAGGGAGAGGGGGGGGTGAGGGGGAGGGAGGGGGAGGGAGGGGGGGAGGGGAGGGGGAAGGGGGGGGAGGGGGAAGGGGGGAGGGATGGGGACCTCCCCTTTTCCCAGTACCCCTCTTTCCCCATTGGGCCCGTCCTCGTAGGGTTTCCATTGTAACCGGGAGGAGGGGAGGGAGGGGAAGGGGGAGGGAGGGAGGAGGGAGGTGTGGATGGAGGAGGGGAGGGGGAGGGAGGGGGAGGGGAGGGGGGAAGGGAGGGGGAGGGGGGAGGGGAGGGGGTAGGGGGGAGGGGGAGGGAGGGGGACCTCCCCTTTTCCCAGTACCCATCTTTCCCCGTTGGGCCCGTCCTCATAGGGTTTCCATTGTAACCGGGAGGGCAGTGGGGGGAGGGAAGGGAGGAGGGAAGTGTGGAGGGGAGGGGGAGGGAGGGGGGGGAGGGGAGGGGGGGGGGGAGGGGAGGGAGGAAGGGAGGGGAGGAGGGGAGGGAGGGGGGAGGGGAGGGGGGGGGAAGGGGGGAGGGGAGGGGTGAGGGGGGAGGGGGGAGGAGGGTCGAGGGGGG
>NW_027604563.1:0-2970 GCF_053455715.1 Rhinoraja longicauda
GACTGGTCTGAAGTAGTTCACTACAAAATAAACTGTAGATTGAACAGAGCCATAGGTAGTGTTCACCGCCTGGAATTAATATTCCCACTGGGCGAAGGGAAGAGCACAGTTACTCAACTCCCCCTTTCTCAGATCTGAAGATACATTTTAATTTTCAGCGTTGTGTATTATTCTTTCAAATGTATGCCGGAGAGAGTTCATTACCATTTCTAACCTGTGTTAATTAAGAAGAAAATAACAAGTTAATGCATCTTCAGCTGCCGTGTTTACCAGCGTGGATCGAGCAGCGAAATGGAGTTAGTTCTCATTAAAGTTTAGATTAATTATGGATATTGAACTTGAGTTGAACCTTTAGAGTCGAACATTTGACTTAAAAAGAAGGGATTCTTTGAGAGGATCTGGGGAAATGGATCGTTTATTTGAGCCATGACACCAACTAGATAAATGCCGAGCTAGATATTGGAAGATTGTGTTATATAGAACTAGATGGTATGTTTGTGCGAATATTGAAATACCTCTAGATAACAATCGTTACTTTTTAATATTTTATTTAGTAAGTGTACCACACTGTCTTATGCATATGCATTTATTTATTTATCTATCACCTTTATTTATTTATTCATTTTTGATATTTTTCTTATTTTATTTTATTTATGTCGATGGTGTTGTACTGTTTTGTATAAATCTCTGTGAAAAATCAATAAAATCTGATTGAAAAAAAGAAAGGATCCTTTATTTTACATCTTATCAAAAGTAAAACATCGGGGTCAGATTTAATGTGATCATGTCACTGCTTATCCACACCCATCACTGACCACACTGATAATGTCACTGCTTATCCACACCCATCACTGACCACACTGATAATGTCACTGCTTATCCAGAGAGAGAGAGAGAGAGAGAGAGTGAGGATTGTGGAGAGGAAGAGGGAAGGAGTGTGGAGAGTAAGGGAGGTGAGTGGGGAGAGAGGAAGGTGTGTGGGGAGAGAAAGGGGAGGAGTGGAGAGAAAGGAGGAGGAGTGTGGGAATGGAGGATGGGAAGAGAGGGGATGTGGGGAGAGGAATTGAATACTGTGGGAAGAGAGAGAAGGTAGGATGAATGTGGAGAGCGAGGGAGAGTGTGGTGGGAGAGAGGGGGAGTGTGGGTTAAATGACGGGGAGGAGTGTGGGGAAAGAGGTTGTTTTAGGGGACAGGGGAGGGAGGAGTGTGAGAGAGAGGGAGGAAGGATGGTATGGAAAGAGTGGAGGGATGGGGACAGAGAGGAGGGGAGAGAGAGGGATAGGAGTGACGGGAGGGTGGTGGAGTATTGGGAGAGATAGAGGGGGTGTGGGGAGAGAGAGGGGGAGGAGTGTGGGCAGAGAGGGGGTTGTGCGTGGGGAGAGAGATGGGGAGGAATGTGGGGAGAGAGAGAGGGGGAGGAGTGTGGGGAGACAGAGGGGGAGGAGTAGTGAGGGTGTGGGGAGAAAGACGGAGTGTGGGGATGGAGAGTGAGAGGAGAGTGGGGAGAGAGGAAGTGCGGAGAGAGAGAGGGGGAGCAGTGTGGGGAGAGAGATTAGAGGAGTGTGGCAGGACAGAGAGGAGTGTGGGGAGATAGTGGGGAGGAGTGTGGAGAGACGGGAGGAGGTGGGAAGTCAGAGGGTCGGAAAATTGGTGAGCAAGAGGGGGATTAGTATGTGGGGAGAGGGAATGGCGGAGGGGGAGGGAGAGAGGCAGAGAGAGTGAGGAGTGTTGGGGGAGACGCATTATGTGTTACTCTATCACTTGTATGCCGGAGAAAGTTATTTACTCATTTTAACCACTGCCTATTAAAATGAAAATAACAAATAAATATGTCTGCACCTGCCAACGCGGATAGAACAGCAAGATGCAGTGAGAGCTCATTAGAGATGAGATTAATTACTGATAATATCACTGCTTATCCAGACCTATCACTGACCACACTGATAATGTCACTGCTTATCCAGACCCATCACTGACCACACTGATAATGTCACTGCTTATCCGGACCTATCACTGACCACACTGATAATGTCACTGCTTATCCAGACCCATCACTGACCACACTGATAATGTCAGTGCTTATCCAGACACATCACTGACCACACTGATAATGTCACTGCTTATCCGGACCCATCATTGACCACACTGATAATGTCACTGCTTATCCGGACCCATCATTGACCACACTGACGTCACACACAGGTATGTTCTTTGTGTCATCCATTCCAAGGACATCTCACATACTGTAACAACCAGCTACCCAGTTCCATCGCATGCTGCTCAAATATATTTTCACCACCTTTGACAACATTTGCCCCGTCCTGATTGGTACGGACACCTCTGAACTCACTGATGGTTTCACTTCCCATCTGCGTCTGATTCTGAACACACTTACACTATGAATGATCACCCAAATACAGAAAAATCAAGACTTAACTGCTCTTGCAAGTTCCAGTGCTCTCCTCAGTTGTACTTAAAATATCTGCAAGGCCTTTTTGTGTAGTTCTGGTCACCATATTATAGATATGATGTCCTGTTGCAAGAGACAGCGCGGAACAGATTCACCAGGATGTTATCTGGAATGGACAGCGTTAGTTTGAAGACATAATCAATTGGCTGGGCTTGGTCTTCTTGGAGCGCAGGAGGATGAGGGGTAATCTCATAGACGTGTTTTAGATCATGAAAGGAATAGATCAGGTAGATGCTCAGCTTCTCCTGCACTGAGTAGGAGAATCGAGGTCCAGAGGACATACGTTTAAGTTGAATGGAAAATGATCGAATAGGAATCTGAGGGGTAACCTTTTCACACAATGGGTGGTGGATGTATGGAACAAACTGCCGGAGGAGGTATTTGAGGCAGGGGCTATCCCAATATTTGTGAAACAGTTAGACAGGTTGGGTACATGAATAGGACAGGTTTGGTGGGATATGGACCAAATGCAGACAGGTGGAACTAATGTAGATGGGGCC
>NW_027604564.1:0-2969 GCF_053455715.1 Rhinoraja longicauda
TTCTTTGTTATTCTACGTCCACACCCACTCCCTACAAACTCTGGGCAATTTACAGAGGCCAAATGAGCCTACAACCCAGCACGTGGTTGGGGTGCGGGAGGAAACCAGTGCACCCGGAGGAAACCCACGCAGTCACGGGGAGGAGGTGCAAACTCCACACAGACAGCACCCGAGGTCTGGATCGAACCGGGGGCCTCTGACTCCGTGAGGCAGCAGCTCTACCGGCTGCACCACTGTGACGCCCCTGATAAATGTTCCAATGGAGCCGTGATTTTGACACAGCAAGGTCCCAGAAGACCGACAAATCTGTTTTTTGTCTTGTTTGAGGAGTAGACTGAAGCTGGTTGAAGTGGCATTCAGCTCATGCGTTTTAGTAAGTCTTCCGGAAGTTCTTGAAGCATTGCAATCACCCACGGAAAAATAATGATGATTCATTGATGCAGAGTTCAGATTTTGATTCTTTAATTTCAGGTCGTTGGGCACTGCGTGTGCGAGTTCAGTCACAGTTAACATGCCTCTTGATCAACTTAGTTTCTGTTGAGAGTAGGCAGTTACTGCAAGGATGACACAGAGGTTATTTTCCATCAAAAATAAGTCTATTGAAGCCCAAATCAGACACAAAAAAAGGCACACGGAAAATGATCTCTCAGGTTGGCACGGAGAAAGATTGCGAATGAAAATGCAAAAATGATTAGATTTTCCATCCATTGATAATGAGGAGAAAATTATCTATCATATGCTGTGGAAAATGAAGCCAAATTCACTGAAGTGGTGGAAATGCAGGGGATAATTTAGGACTTCACGGGGCCGCAGCGGTAGAGTTGCTGCCTCACAGCACTTGCAGCGCCAGAGACTTGGGTTCGAACCCGACTACGGGTGTTGTCCGTATGTAGTTCGTACGTTCTTCCGCGTGGGCTTTCTCTGAGATCTTCGATAAGGGGGAAGTCTTTTAGGACCGAGATGAGAACGTTTTTTTTCACACAGAGTGGTGAATCTGTGGAATTCTCTGCCACAGAAGGTAGTTGAGGCCAGTTCATTGGCTATATTTAAGAGGGAGTTAGATGTGGCCCTTGTGGCTAAAGGGATCAGGGGGTATGGAGAGAAGGCAGGTACGGGATACTGAGTTGGATGATCAGCCATGATCATATTGAATGGCAGTGCAGGCTCGAAGGGCCGAATGGCCTACTCCTGCACCTATTTTCTATGTTTCTATGTTTCCTCCCACACTCTAAAGATGTGCAGGTTTGTTGGGTAACTAGCTAGGTAGAAATGTAAAAAATGCCCTTTGTGTGTGTGTAAGGTAGTGTTAATGTGTGGGGATCGCTGGGTCGGTGTGGACTCGGTGGGCCGAAGAGCCGTATCTCTAAACTAAACTAAACTCAAGAAGGAAAGCTGGAAGTAAATGGTGTGTGTCAGAAGATGTACACAAAATGCTGGAGTAACTCAGTGGGTCAGACAGCATCTCTGGAGCAATAGATGGATGAGGTTCCGGGTCGGGACCCATCTTCGGACTGAAACTGGAGGGAAGAAAATGGCCGAACAAAGATGACCAAGAAAAGGGTGGAATAACGGCCCACTGTTGGCTGGGGAAGAGGAGATAATGAAGCGATATATAGATGTGAACGATGGAACTGACAGGACTTTGGGGGGGGGGGGGGGGGAATGTAGGGGTTACTTGAAATTAGAGAAATCAACATTAATACCGCTGAGCTATAGACTGACTTGTAATAGACAATAGACAATAGGTGCAGGAGTAGGTCATTCGGCCCTTCGAGCCAGCACCGCCATTCAATGTGATCATGGCTGATCATTCTGAATCAGTACCCTGTTCCTGCCTTCCCCCCATACCCCCTGACTTTGCTATCCTTAAGAGCTCTTCCTAGCTCTCTCTTGAATGCATTCAGAGAATTGGCCTCCACTGCCTTCTGAGGCAGAGAATTCCACAGATTCACAACTCTCTGACTGAAAATGTTTTTCCTCATCTCCGTTCTAAATGGCCTACCCCTTATTCTTAAACTGTGGCCCCTGGTTCTGGACTCCCCCAACATTGGGAACATGCTTCCTGCCTCTAATGTGTCCAACGCCTTAATAATCTTATACGTTTCGATAAGATCCCCTCTCATCCTTCTAAATTCCAGTGTATACAAGCCGAGTCGCTCCAGTCTTTCAACATACGACAGTCCCCGCCATTCCGGGAATTAACCTAGTAAACCTGCGCTGCACGCCCTCAAAAGCAAGAATATCCTTCCTCAAATTTGTATACACACACACACATATATAGACATTTGTGTGTGGGTGTGTGTGTGTGTATATATATATATATATATATATCCACAGTCTGAAGAATGGTCTCGACCCAAAACATCACGTATTCCATCTCTCCAGAGATGCTGCCTGTTCCGCTGAGTTACTCCAGCTATTTGTGTCTATCATCTATGTACACACACATTAAACAAACAAACAAACATAGTGAAAAAAGACAAAAGCCAATGTTCCCCAAGTCTATATGGTTCAGCGCTCATTTAGAGGTTGCAGTGTTTAATAGGCTGATGGCCGTAGGGAAGAAGCTACACCTGAACCTGGACCCCACGGTTTTTCGGGCTCCTATATCTTCTTCCTGATGGCTGGGGCAATGCCTATAGAGGGTAGCCTGATAACATTTGTACCAAGCACCTATTGACCCACAAACTCGATCTAACAAGACTCTATTGGTGTCAAGTATCCTCCAGTCTTAAAAGAATCGAGTCGTTACCACACACACACACACGTGTGCTTCTTGGCGGCACCGTGACGTCAGCATGAATACGTCCACTTCCTACACCTAACCACATCCTGGGGTTTTCTTTGTCATTCTGATAAAGGCTAAATATTGCACTGGGTGTCTAAATTTAGATTGCCGCCCACAGATTCTGCCTTGCGTGGGCCGCAGGGGCGGGGAGGTGAATGGGCGTCGGTGAACTGCCATTCTT
>NW_027604565.1:0-2961 GCF_053455715.1 Rhinoraja longicauda
GGAATGGGAGGTAGCCAGCTTGCGGGAGTAAGGGATGGGAGGTAGCCAGATTGGCCGAGTAAGGGATGGGTGGTAGGCAGCTTGGGGGAAGTAACGGATGGGACGTGGCCGACTTCGGGGAGAAAGTATAATGGGAGTTGGACAGCTTGGGAGAGTAATGGGAATGGGTGCAAGACAGCTTGTGGGAGTAAGGGATTGGGAGCTAGCCGGATTTGGGTGAGTAAGAGGAATGGGAGGAAGACAGATCTTCTGGAATAGCGATTTTTTAAAACTTCCATACCCAAAAAACTGGTTGCAAAAGTCACACGTTACCTTACAGTGGTCAACAGATTTGTGTAATTTTCATACTTCCACTCACAAACCCAATAGTCCCAACTCATTTGAATAATGAAATGAGAACTGACATGTACAAAATGCATTCCATGTTGCAAATCTGAAATCCTCACAGTATCCTTTCCTCTTACTCTCATTCTGCTGCACCTTGTCGAGGCAGTGAAGAAAGCCAATGGCATGTTGGCCTTCATAACAAGAGGAGTTGAGTATAGGAGCAAAGAGGTCCTTCTACAGTTGTACCGGGCCCGAGTGAGACCGCACCTGGAGTACTGTGTGCAGTTTTGGTCTCCAAATTTGAGGAAGGATATTCTTGCTATTGAGGGAGTGCAGCGTAGGTTCACTAGGTTAATTCCCGGAATGGCGGGACTGTCGTATGTTGAAAGGCTGGAGCGATTGGGCTTGTATACACTGGAATTTAGAAGGATGAGGGGGGATCTTATTGAAACATATAAGATAATTAGGGGATTGGACACATTAGAGGCAGGAAACATGTTCCCAATGTTGGGGGAGTCCAGAACAAGGGGCCACAGTTTAAGAATAAGGGGTCGGCCATTTAGAACGGAGATGAGGAAGAACTTTTTCCAGTCAGAGAGAGGTGAATCTGTGGAATTCTCTGCCTCAGAGGGCAGTGGAGGCCAATTCTCTGAATACATTCAAGAGAGAGCTAGATAGAGCTCTTAAGGATAGCGGAGTCAGGGGGTATGGAGAGAAAGCAGGAACGGGGTACTGATTGAGAATGATCAGCCATGATCACATTGAATGGCGGTGCGTACAGGCTCGAAGGGCCGAATGGCCTCCTCCTGCACCTATTGTCTATAAACTGCTGAGTGTTTCCAGCATGTTGGCATTTTCTCTTTTTCCTTCAGATCTTCTGGAATAGCGATTTTTTTAGCTTCCATTCCCATAAAACTGGTTGCAAAAGTCACACTTTACCTTACAGTGGTCAACAGATTTGTGTAATTTTCATACTTCCACTCACAAACCCAATAGTCCCAACTCATTTGAATAATGAAATGAGAACTGACATGTACAAAATGCATTCCATGTTGCAAATCTGAAATCCTCACAGTATCCTTTGCTCTTACTCTCATTCTGCTGCACCTTGTCCTCGGATCACTCAGTCTCAGCTGATAACAATGTGCAACTCTCCTCACACAAAGGCTGAGAAAGGCCTTTACTCCGGCAACTGAGGAAGTGTTATCAGTAAAAATAACGGAACCCGGGAATAACAAGCTGATGGTTTCATTGTGAAACAGTGCCCTGAACATGCAGCCATTTTGTGAACCAAACTGGGCCATCTGCTTCCACAGCACCAGACCGCTCAGCGCCCTCAACACATCAACTGTTAGCTCCAACTTCACTCAACTCTGTGTGATTGTTGTGCAGCACCTGCACCAACACGTCCCATAACAACGCGCAGCTGGTGCTGGACATGACTTTCCTGCTTCAAACTCTCACCGGGACACATTTAGTCACAACAATCAATGCAAAGTCCTCACAACAACAAATCAAACTCAATGGGGAGATTTACCCGCAGTCTCTCCCCAAGATTAGACCCGTCCACTGGGGGCCGGCGGCAAATACTCACCGATGGGAAGCGGCTGTCCCCGCCCGCCCGGACAGCGGGGCCCCTCTCCCCGCCCGCCCTGGATCCACGGAGCCGCACTGCGCCTGCGCGTGGGACTGTCCGGGGGCGGGGCCCGCGGGGACACTCCCCCTCGGCCTCCACCATTGGCTAAGGCAGTTGGCGGACATCGCCGACAACCAATGGGAGCAGAGGGGCGGGCCCGGGCTGCGCTGACGGTTGGAGGGTCAGGTGACCGGTGGCGGCGCGCGGGCGAGCGGCCGTTAAACCGTCTCCGCGCGAGGGGGCCGCGCCTGCGTGACGCGCAACGCGCAGAGACGATCCGGGCGGTGACAGCGATTGACCGATTGCTGATTGACAGCGGCACCTCCCTGAATCTCCAGCGCCCTGAAACCCGGCTCAGCATCAGCTCAGCCCCGCCCCGCATCGCGGCCCCGCCCCCAAACCCCCCCCCCCCCTCCATCTCTCTCTCTCCCTCTCTCCCTCTCTCTCTGTCAGGTGTGTGGGGGCTGGGGGTCAGGTGTGCAGGTGGTCACGTGTGTGGGGGCAGGTGGGGGTAAGGTGTGTCGGGGGTCAGAGTGATGTATGTAGGGGTCACGGGTGTCTGGGGTTGGGGGTCATGTGTGTAGGGGGTCACGTTTGTGTGGGGGGCGGGGGTCAAGGGTCAGGTGTGTAGGGGGTCACGTTTGTGTGGGGGCAGGTGTGTGGGGGGCTCGGGGTCATGTGCATAGGAGGTCACGTGTGGGGCAGGTGGGGGTCAGGGTGCCCCTCACACGTGACACCCTACACACATGACCACCAGCCGCCACACACACCTGACCCCCAGCCCCCCACACACACAAGACCGCCTGACCCCCACACATGACCCCCTGACTCCCAGCCTCCCACACACCTGCCCCCCAAACACCTGACACCCAGCCCCACACGTGACCCCCTGACCCCCACACACCTGACACACGGGACCCCCTACACACATGATCCCCTAACCCCCACACACCTGACCCCACACCCCCCTCACAAACCTGGCCCCAGATACGTCTGAC
>NW_027604566.1:0-2943 GCF_053455715.1 Rhinoraja longicauda
ATTGATTGTGGATGATCAGCCATGATCACAAAGAATGGCGGTTCTGGCTCGAAAGGCCAAATGGTCTCCTTCTGCACCTATTTTCCATGTTTCTATGTTTCTATCATGTCAAATGTAAAACAGCAGCAAGACAATGAGATCATGTCACAGCTTATCCAGGCCCATCACTTACTACACTGATAACGTCACAGCTTATCCAGGCCCTTCACTGACTACACTTGATAATGTCACAGCTTATCCAGACTCTTCAATGACTACATCGATAATGTCGTAGCTTGTCCAGAACCATCACTGATCACACTGATAATGCTGATAATGTCACAGTTTATCCAGAGCCATCACTGATCGCACTGACTATACTGTTAATGCCACTGCTTTTCCGGACCCATCACTGACCACACTGATAATGAAACTGCCAATCCAGGCCCCTCACTGACCACACTGATAATGCCATTTAAGAAAATAACTGCAGATGCTGGTACAAATCGATTTATTCACAAAATGCTGGAGTAACTCAGCAGGTCGGGCAGCATCTCGGGAGAGAAGGAATGGGTGAAGTTTCGGGTCGAGATACTTCTTCAGACTGAAGAAGGGTCTCGACCCGAAACGTCACCCATTCCTTCTCTCCCGAGATGCTGCCCGACCTGCTGAGTTACTCCAGCATTTTGTGAATACACTGATAATACCATTGGTTATCCAGACCCATCACTAACCACAATGATAATGTCACCGCTTATCCAGCCCCATCACCAAACTCACGGATAACAGAACTGCTTATCCAGTCCCATCACTGACCACACTGATAATGAAGCAGCTTATCCATACCCATCACCGATCTCACTGATAATGCAACACAAATGGATTTCGTTCGATGATCCACACCCATTACCAGGACATCTCACAAAACAACCAGTTACCCAGTTCCATCGCACACTGCCCAGGTACATTTTAACCAGTGACACATTTCTCTCATGCGAACTCACAGCAGATGAATGGACATGCTTGTACGTTACCGAACCAAGACAGATGTATATAGCAATTCATGCTTCCCTCGCACAATTAAAGCATGGAATAGTCTTCACACTACTATAGTTACTCAACCTGACGCAACTACATTTCAGGCAGCTCTTCTCCAAGAAGGCCTTCTTGCTTAAGTCCATACTCCGCCACCTCCAGTTTAAATTAAATTTGGAATATTTTGGAGGACCAATAACCAAGACCAAGACCAAGATTAGCTCAAACATCTGCCTGTCAACTGCTTAAGTGAAGTGTTTTTTTCAGTTTCTACGTGTACCAGATGTACACAGCATGAATGGAAACATGTATTTCGTGATAAATAGGCAAAGATATGGTCGGTGTGCGTGGCAGCTCTCTCTGAATTGCCTTGTGGACAGGCCACAATGATGAGTTGCCCATTTGCCTCCAGACAAACCTTGTTGTTTGGTTAACATCAACCTGTCGACTGGTCTGAAACCATTAATCACAAAATGAACTGCAGATTGAACAGAGCTTCACCTTGTCTTAGAAAACATAGAAAACATAGAAAAGTGTTGCAGGACTAGTCCATTCATGATTGATCATCCGGAATCAGTACCCTGTTCCTAGCTTCTCCCCATATCCCATATCCTTTGATTCCGTTAACCCCAAGACCCCCATATCCCTTGAATACATCCAGTGAAAGCAATGCCTTCTATGGCAGAGAATTCCACATATTCACAACTCTATGGGTGAAAACGTTTTTCCTCATCTCAGTCCTAAATGGCCTTCCCTTTATTCTTAATCTGTGACTCCTGGTTCTGGGCTCCCCAAAATGGTCATTTCCCCCCTGCATTTAGCCTGTCCAATCCCTTAAGAATTTTACATGTTTCTATATGATCCCCTCTCATCCTTCTAAATTCCAGCAAATTTAAGCCCAGCCGATTCATTCTTTTATCATATGTCCGTCTGCCATCCCGGGGATTAACCTGGTGAACCTGGTTACGCTGAACCGATCTCAGCGTCAACGTCAGCGCGGCGCGGCGTGAGGGGGGGGGGGGGTGACCCATGACCCCGTGACCCGCGGGATCACCCCTCCCCCCCTCAATGTCACATCATCCCAGAATGCCCCATAAACAGGGAATGTAACACAACCTGTTATTGACGTCGTTCACGGCGACGTTCACATCGTTTAGTGACGTCGCACGGTCACACGGTCACACCGTTTAGTGACATCACACGGTCACACGGTCACACCGTTTAGTGACGTCACACAGTCACACGGTCACACCGTTTAGTGACGTCACACGTTCACACGGTCACACGTCCACACGGTGACAACGTTTTGTGACGTCACACATTCACACGGTCACACCGTTTAGTGACATCACACGGTCACATCGTTTAGTGACGTCACACGTTCACATCGTTTAGTGACGTCACACGGTCACATCGTTTACTGACATCACACGGTCACACCGTTTAGTGACGTCACACGGTCACACGGTCACACCGTTTAGTGACATCACACGGTCACACCGTTTAGTGACGTCACACGGTCACATCGTTTAGTGACATCGTTTAGTGACGTCACACGGTCACATCGTTTAGTGACATCACACGGTCACACGGTCACACCGTTTAGTGACGTCGCACGTCCACACGGTCACATCGTTTAGTGACGTCGCACGTTCACACGTCCACACGGTCACACCGTTTAGTGACATCACACGGTCACACGGTCACACCGTTTAGTGACATCACACGGTCACACGGTCACACGGTCACATCGTTTAGTGACATCACACGGTCACATCGTTTAGTGACGTCACACGGTCACATCGTTTAGTGATGTCACACGGTCACGGCGACATTCACAGTTTAGAGACCAAAACTGCACACAATCTTCCAAAGCCAATGGTATGTTGGCCTTCATAGCAAGAGGATTTGAGTTTAGGAGCAGGGAGG
>NW_027604567.1:0-2940 GCF_053455715.1 Rhinoraja longicauda
CACTGGAGGGAGGGGGGTGACGTGTGCAGCGGGTGAATCATTCCCCTCCTCCCCCCCCCCCCCCCCCCCCCCCCGCCTTACAGTCGGTCTCTGGGGCTCCGACCACTCGGGGGAGGGGGAGACGCAGCCTCCCGAGGGAGCGCAGGAAGTGTGCAAGGGGTGGGGAGGGGGCGGTGGGGGGGGGTGGTGGTGGGGTCTCGGGGGAGGGGTTGAGCCGTTGGCAGTGCAGGAGGAGGCCCAGGTCTCGGACCTAGGGCTGGGAGAGACTCAAGAGGTTCAGCAGCCGCACGGGGAGAGTCTGTGGGGAGAGGAGAGGAGAGGAGGTTAGTGGGTGGAGAGCGAGACCCCAGACCAAACGAGATCTGACCCCCGACTCTCCAAGGTCTGACCGCTGGCCCACCGAGATCTTAACCGTGACCCATCGAGTTCTGACCCCTGAACCACGGAGATCTGACCCCTGACCCACCAAGTTCTGACCCCTGACCCACCGAGATCTGACCCCTGACCCACCGAGATCTGACCCCTGACCCCCCGAGATATGACCCCTGACCCACCGAGATCTGACCACTGACCCACCGAGATCTGATCCCTGAGCCACCGAGATCTGACCCCTGACCCACCGAGATCTAATCCCTGACCCACCGAGATCTAACCCCTGACCCCGACCACGCCTGACCAACCCGGCAACCCCTGACCCCTGCTGACCGATCCACGACCCCCTTCACACCAGACCCGACCTTCCAACCCCTGACCTCCGCAGTGACCTCAACCCCAGGGCACCAAAACACACTTCCCCTGACAGAGTACAGCTAACGAAGACCCTGCCGATCACCAGGGCCCCTCCCCAACACCCACCCTCCCTCCCCCCGACCCCCTCCCCTCCTGCCCCTTTCCTAACACCCCCTTCCACCCTCCTCCCCGTCACCCACCTGTGGCTCCAGGCTGCTTCAGCAAGAGTACTTGTGGTCACCGAGGAGGGGGCAGCCCAGAGCCTGGGCCATGTGTACCCGCACCTGGTGCCTCACGCCTGGGGGAGAGAGAGAGGGAGAGGGGGCACACCGGGGGCAGTCTCCCTCTCCCAAGGACCCGTCCCCTTCACCCACCCTGTCTCTGTAACCCCTCTCCGGCCCCTACACCCCTCCCCGTCTCTGTAACCCTCCCCGTCTGTAACCCCTCCCCGTCTGTAACCCCTCCCAGTCTGTAACCCCTCTCCGGCCCCTACACCCCTCCCTGTCACTGTAACCCCTCCCCGTCTCTGTATCCCCTCCCAGTCTCTGTAACCCCTCTCTGTCTCTGTAACCCTCCCCGTCTGTAACCCCTCCCAGTCTCTGTATCCCCTCCCAGTCTCTGTAACCCCTCCCAGTCTCTGCAACCCCTCTCTGTCTCTGTATCCCCTCCCAGTCTCTGTAACCCCTCCCAGTCTCTGTAACCCCTCCCCGTCTGTAACCCCTCCCAGTCTCTGTAACCCCTCCCAGTCTCTGTAACCCCTCTCTGTCTCTGTAACCCCTCCCAGTCTCTGTAACCCCTCCCTGTCTCTGTAACCCTTCCCCATCTGTAACCCCTCTCTGTCTCTGTAACCCCTCCCAGTCTCTGTATCCCCTCCCCGTCTGTAACCCCTCCCCGTCTGTAACCCCTCCCCGTCTGTAACCCCTCCCCGTCTGTAACCCCTCCCCGTCTGTAACCCCTCCCCGTCTGTAACCCCTCCCCGTCTGTAACCCCTCCCCGTCTGTAACCCCTCCCAGTCTCTGTAACCCCTCCCCGTCTGTAACCCCTCCCCGTCTGTAACCCCTCCCAGTCTCTGTAACCCCTCCCCGTCTGTAACCCCTCCCCGTCTGTAACCCCTCCCTGTCTGTAACCCCTCCCCGTCTGTAACCCCTCCCCGTCTGTAACCCCTCCCGTCTGTAACCCCTCCCAGTCTGTAACCCCTCCCAGTCTGTAACCCCTCCCCGTCTGTAACCCCTCCCAGTCTCTGTAACCCCTCCCCGTCTGTAACCCCTCCCAGTCTCTGTAACCCCTCCCAGTCTCTGTAACCCCTCTCTGTCTCTGTAACCCCTCCCAGTCTCTGTATCCCCTCCCCGTCTGTATCCCCTGCCCGTCTGTAACCCCTCCCAGTCTGTAACCCCTCCCAGTCTGTAACCCCTCCCAGTCTGTAACCCCTCCCAGTCTGTAACCCCTCCCAGTCTGTAACCCCTCCCAGTCTCTGTAACCCCTCCCTGTCTCTGTAACCCCTCCCCGTCTGTAACCCCTCCCCGTCTGTAACCCCTCCCAGTCTCTGTAACCCCTCCCCGTCTGTAACCCCTCCCAGTCTCCATAACCCCTCCCTGTCTCTAACCCCTCTCTGTCTCTGTAACCCCTCCCAGTCTGTAACCCCTCCCCTTCTGTAACCCCTCCCCGTCTGTAACCCCTCCCAGTCTCTGTAACCCCTCCCAGTCTGTAACCCCTCCCAGTCTCTGTATCCCCTCCCAGTCTGTAACCCCTCTCTGTCTCTGTAACCCCTCCCAGTCTGTAACCCCTCCCAGTCTCTGTAACCCCTCCCCGTCTGTAACCCCTCCCCATCTGTAACCCCTCCCTGTCTCTGTAACCCCTCCCCATCTGTAACCCCTCCCCGTCTGTAACCCCATCCCATCTCTGTAACCCCTCCCCGTCTGTAACCCTTCCCCATCTGTAACCCCTCCCTGTCTCTGTAACCCCTCCCCATCTGTAAACCCTCCCCATCTGTAACCCCTCCCCATCTGTAACCCCTCCCCATCTGTAACCCCTCCCCGTCTAACCCCTCCCCGTCTGTAACCCCTCCCCATCTATAACCCCTCCCCGTCTCTGTAACCCCTCCCCGTCTGTAACCCCATCCCATCTCTGTAACCCCTTCTCTGTAACCCCATGTGCTAACCCACATGTTCCTGGAATCATTCATGTCAATCTCATCTGGACCCTCTCCAGAGC
>NW_027604568.1:0-2937 GCF_053455715.1 Rhinoraja longicauda
CCCCCTCCCCAACTGCGCAGGCGCGGCCTCCCTCCTCCCCTTCTGTTCCCCCTCCCCAACTGCGCAGGCGCGGCCTCCCCCTCCCCCTCCCCCCCGTCGCACGTGACCCGATTTTGAATCCAACCGTCGCCCAGAGGCGCCGCGCATGCGCGCGTTGCCGGCGCTGGACCGCCGGCAGCCGGAGCACTGCGCGGGCGCGGCGCCCACTTAAAGGGACCGCGTCCCAACTCAGGCAAAAAAAAAAAGTTTTCCAAACAAACTTTTACAAAGTTTCCCAAAGTTACCTGTGGGATGTTTTACAGCCACCTGCTGACCCAGGTACATCAGTGCGACCCTTACCTGCAGCAGCTCAACACAATGTGCACACTGTCAATGACAATGTTCATATACAACATATTAATATAATATATGATATAATACAAAACAAGACATAATATAATATAACACCATCTAATATAATATAATAAGATTGATTAGTAGGACTAGATGTTACAATCCCTAAGGTTTGCACTACAATTGACTGGTGTTGTTCTTGGGGGTGACCACTAGGTGATGTTGCTACCATTCAGACACATCTTCAGTTGTGTACCTCAACGTCACTGGGTGTTTCGGCCTTTTATCACAAGACACCCTCAGTCGAGGCAGGCCCACCACAGGGTGATCAGCCCTGGGTGTGTGTCTTATGGTTAGCCTCTAGATGGTCACGTGGCAGCCCAGACAGTATCTCTTCTTTTCAGCCACAGCCAGTGACTGCTCCGTTCGGCGGCATTTGCAAGTTCTTTGATTGCCCTCCTTTGGGCCTGCCCTTTGACCCCCAACTTCCCTCAGGAGCCTTGCAGTGGAACTGGCTACAAAGCCCCTGCACCCCACCTCCACTGGACACACTCTTACACTCCAACCTCGCTCCTCTACCTCTACTGCAAGGTTGGAATATCTCAGCCTTTTCCTTTCAAATGCCTCGTCCACAGCCTCCTCCCAGGGCACCGTCAGCTCAATGATGTAAACACGCCGACAGGAGTTGGACCAGAGGACCAGATCTGGTCCCAGGTTGGTAGCTGCGATTTCAACTGGGAAGGAAAGCCTCTGGCCTAGGTCAACCTGCATTTCCCAGTCTCTGGCTGTACTCAGTGGGCATGATAATAATACTGTTTAGCTGTTTTACTGCCACCTGTAGATCCAGGTAAATCATATTATATTATAATGTAGTATATTATAATCTTATATCATATATTATATTATTATGTTGTATTGTATATTATATCATTATATTATATTATAGTCTTATAACATATATTATATTATTATGTTGCATTGTATATTATATCATTATATTATAATGTGTTATATCATATATTATATTATGTTGTATTGTATATTATTATTATTATATATATCATATTATATTATAATCTTATATCATATATTATATTATTATGTTGTATTGTATATTATATCATTATATTATAATGTGTTATATGCATATATTATATTATGTTGTATTGTATATTATTATTATTATATATATTATATATATTATAATCTTATATCATATATTATATTATTATGTTGCATTGTATATTATATCATTATATTATATTATTATGTTGCATTGTATATTATATCATTATATTATAATGTGTTATTATAATGTGTTATATCATATATTATATTATTATGTTGCATTGTATATTATATCATTATATTATAATATTATATTATAATGTGCTATATCATATATTATATTATTATGTTGCATTGTATATTATATCATTATATTATAATGTCTTATATCATATGTTATATTAAATGCTGGAGTAACTCAGCAGGTCGGGGCAGCATCTCGGGAGAGAAGGAATGGGTGACGTTTCGGGTCGAGACCCTTCTTCAGACTGATGTCAGGGAAGGATATAGGTGGAGACAGGAAGATAGAGGGAGAACTGGGAAGGGGGGAGGGGAAGAGAGGGACAGAGGAACTATCTAAAGTTGGAGAAGTCGATGTTCATACCGCTGGGATGCAAGCTGCCCAGGCGAAATATGAGGTTCTGTTCCTCCAATGTGCAGTGGGCCTCACTATGGCACTGGAGGAGGTCCATGACAGAGAGGTCAGTCTGGGAGTGGGAGGGGGAGTTGAAGTGCTCAGCCTACCGGGAGATCAGTTTGGTCAATGCGGACCGAGTGCAGGTGTTGAGCGAAGCGATGGCCGAGCCTGCGCTTGGTCTCGCCGATGTAAATAAGTTGACATCTGGAGCAGCGGATGGAATAGATGAGGTTGGAGGAGGTGCAGGTGAACCTCTGTCTCACCTGGAAAGACACCTGTTTGGGTCCTTGGATGGAGAGAGTTCCACATTATTGTTACCCGTCACTACGGACCAGAGAGGTTTGTGGTGTCGGACGGTCTCTCTCCCCACCCCCCTGACCACACACGCACCACCCAGGGGATGGTCTGTACCCTCGTCTGACCCCTCTGTCTGTCGCTCATCTACAGCACGAACAGGGCAGAAGGGGAGAGAGGAGGGGAGGGGAGGAGGGAGAGGGGGGAGAGAGAGAGGGAGGTAGAGGGGGAGGAAGTGGAGAGGAGAGATGTAAGAGAGAGAAAGTGAGAGAGAGTGAGGGGAAGGGGAGGGAGAGAGGGGATGAGTGTGTGAGAATGTTTGGGAGAGTTTTCTCCCTCCCTCCCTCCCTCCCTCCCTCTCTCCCTCTCCCTCTCTCCATCCCTCTCTCCCTCTCTCCCTCCCTCTCTCCCTCCCTCTCTCCCTCCCCTCCCTCTCTCCCTCCCCTCTCTCCCTCTCTCCCTCCCTCCCTCCCTCCCATCTCTCCCTCCCTCTCTCCCTGCCCCCTCTCCCTCCCCCTCCCTCTCTCCCTCCCTCTCTCCCTCCCTCTCTCCCTCCCTCTCTCCTCCCTCTCTCCCTCCTCTCCCCCTCCCTCTCTCCCTCCCTT
>NW_027604569.1:0-2933 GCF_053455715.1 Rhinoraja longicauda
GGGAGTAAGAGAGGAGGGAGAGATGTTGCATCATTCGCCGTGTGTTCTACTTTTAAGACAATTCTGAGGCGGCAATGGTTCTGTTCACTGAGTGTCGTGAGTCTTTGGGTCGTTCCTCCTCAGAGGTGATGAAGGTAGAGAATGTTGTTGTCCCAAGGCAAAGCCAGATCCATTCGAGGCAAGCAAGGACTAAATGCTCACTAGGGGTCGCCGGGAGTGTGGGTTGAGGTCACAATCAGTTCAGCCGCGATCACATTGAGTGTTAAAACAGAGTGGAGGGGCCATTTTAGTCTGATGTGATCTGTTGAACTAATTCATCACGCTGTGGACAAAGGCTGTCCAGTCCACCTACAAACTGGTCACCAGAAGCCTTGAGACGGTCCCTTGAATTTGGGATTGCCTTGCTGAGTAAAGGAAATCAGATAATCAACATGAGGCGGAGAGTTGGATCCGATGGAGTTTGAAACAATATTCCCTTTGCTGGAACAATGCCGCTCCCAATTTCCATCCCTCAGTATCGCCACAATTCCCAGTCTTCGGAATTTCTCAATCAATTCCCTGAATAAATCACGACCTGTCTCAGCAGGGATTTCACTTGGCTGATGTCATCTGTTTGCGAGTCATTTCCAAACTCTATTTTTTAAAATCTGTTGAAACTTCACTGTCCTGGTGGAGACGGAAAATGGTATAAAATCTCCGGGAATGTTCTGCCCCGGCATTTCATTCCGAGAGATTACCAGCAGTTCACGGGGACACGTCGCTGGGCAGAGAACATGTGGGAAAAGCTTCGGGAATATTACGCCGTGGAGAAAATCTTGTACGTGATCATTGCTGCCGTTGGAGTCCCCGGTAAGTGAGCAGAACGATTCAAGTTTTATAACTCCGTCTGTTAACCGGTGTTGACATGATTCTGATCATGTTACAATATTCCTAACTGATGATTGTTGTACAAGAATATGTGAAGTATATCAATCCTCTAAATGAAATATCTTTGAATTAACGCTGTGATTTTTCTCATTTTCAGGCAGCCGAAACTAACCCTCTGTTTCTCCCACTGCCGGGACCCACTAGAATGTTGTTCTTGCCTTCAGTGGGACCTTGCCCAGAGTTGTCCCAGTGCTCGGGACAGGCAGCTCTCCGGGACGGTGTGACTGGGAAGCGGTTTACATTGTGAAGTTCACTGTGTCTGAGTTATTGATCAGAGTGAACACCCGCTCCTGTGGACACGTCTCGCTGTGGAGTCTGTCACAGTCAGATTCCACCCGCCTGTTGGTCAATAATTGGATCGATCTCCTGAACTGGTGGCCGCGGATCTACCGGCGTGTGTTGTTACCGAACTGAGGAATGAATCCATTAACGGAGCCGCTCTGCTGCCGGATACTAAGTTGTCCCTGATTTCCTCTGGAACCCTCCTCGTCCCCATCAGATGCCGAATTCCCAGAGCCCTGGTTAAACGCGGCCGGTCACGGTTAAGTCTGTGAAACCGGCCCCATCAGAGACTGTGAGCGGGGTTAACTGTAGACAGGACCATTCCGCCTATTGTAGCGGGCGGCTGCTCGTTCCCTCCCCGCCCTTTACCCGCCCGTCGCCTTATCTCCTCTCCCCTGAAGCAGGCAGGTCGGGCACAGTCGGAGCCGGGTCTGACATTGTTAAACCTGCAGCCGCGCACCGACTCCAACACTCCTGATCTCCAGCTGAAAGTGGAGCCGGTGTTCAGCCCCGGAGACCGTGTTCAGTAATGCCCAGTGTCCGCTCCCCTTCTCTTTCCACAGTGAATTTAGTGGCGATTGTGATCCTGTCCCGGGGAAAGTGCGGCCTCTCCACCTGCACCACTCGCTACCTGGTGGCCATGGCAGCGGCCGATCTACTCACCCTGATCACCGAGGTCATTTTGTATTGGATCCGATACCATTACTTTTATTGGAGTTTCCTGTCCATCACCCCTGTGTGCCGTGTTAACGAAGTATTGAGGTATTCAGCTGCAGACTGTTCTGTCTGGTTCACCGTCACTTTCACCTTTGATCGCTTTGTCGCCATTTGTTGCCAGAAGCTGAAAACTAAATATTGCACCGGGAAAACTGCGGCTGCGGTTCTCGCAACAGCCGGCGTTCTGCTGTGTCTGAAAAACGTTCCCCGCTACTTCACTGTGGAACCCTGGATAATCATCGACAATGTCCCGTGGTTCTGTGTCCTGGTGGACAGTGTTTTCACTGACCCCGGGTGGGTGGCATTTGACTGGATCGACACGGTTTTAACTCCGCTCCTCCCTTTCGCTGTGATCCTGCTGCTCAACGCTCTGACAGTCCGGCACATTTTAGTGGCCAGTCGGGTACGTCAGGGGCTGAGGGGTGAGAGCAAGGGGGAGAAGCGCAGTGACCCGGAGATGGAGAGCAGGAGGAGGTCTGTGGTTTTACTCTTCACCATCTCCGGCAGCTTCATCCTCCTGTGGCTGACCAATGTTGTAAACTTCGTCTATTATCAGATCACAGGGATTGGGAATGATCCGAATGATTCCCAATATATCTTTCAGTACGTCGGGTATTTGCTGAGGAATCTCAGCTGCTGCACCAACACATTTATTTACGCGGCGACCCAGTCCAAGTTCAGGGAGCAGGTGAAGAGCGCGGTGAAATATCCGCTCACCTCAGCGCTGCGGCTCATTAATAAACCCGCGCCCTGAGCGCATCCCAGAGGGCGGCCGCAGTCTCTCCGCTCCGGGCTCCGGCTCCTCACATTCACCGCCGCATCTTCCAGCTGTCAGTCCCGGGCGGATGATCCCATCGCCGGCCCCGCTCCGGGACCCCCAGCCCCTCACATTCACCCAATCGCCCCCTTGCTCAAAGATGCAGATTAAGCAGGAAAAATAACACCATTGCCTGTCATATATATTGATCATTTTTAATGACAGTCCCTGATCATTGAAGTGTTTATTT
>NW_027604570.1:0-2928 GCF_053455715.1 Rhinoraja longicauda
GAGAGAGAAAGAGAGGTTGAGAGAGAGAGAAAGAGGTTGAGAGAGAGAGAGAGAGAGAGAAAGAGGTTGAGAGAGAGAGAGAAAGAGGTTGAGAGAGAGAGAAAGAGGTTGAGAGAGAGAGAGAAAGATGTTGAAAGAGAGAGAGAAGAAGTTGAGAGAGAGAGAGAGAAAGATGTTGAAAGAGAGAGAGAAAGAAGTTGAGAGAGAGAGAAGAGGTTGAGAGAGAGAGAAAGAGGTTGAGAGAGAGAGAGAGAGAGAGAAAGAGGTTGAGAGAGAGAGAGAAAGAGGTTGAGAGAGAGAGAGAAAGAGGTTGAGAGAGAGAAAGAGGTTGAGAGAGAGAAAGAGGTTGAGAGAGAGAGAGAAAGAGGTGAGAGAGAGAGAGAAAGAGGTTGAGAGAGAGAGAGAGAGAAAGAGGTTGAGAGAGAGAGAGAAAGAGGTTGAGAGGGAGAGAGAGAGAGAGAGAGAAAGAGGTTGAGAGAGAGAGAGAGAAAGAGGTTGAGAGAGAAAGAGGTTGAGAGAGAGAGAGAGAGAGGTTGAGAGAGAGCGAGAGAGAGAGAGAGATAGAAAGAGGTTGAGAGAGAGAGAAAGGTTGAAAGAGAGAGAGAAAGAGGTTGAAAGAGAGAGAAAGGTTGAGAGAGAGAAGAGAGGTTGAGAGAGAGCAAGAGGTGAGAGAGAGAGAGAGAGAGAGAAAGAGGTTGAGAGAGAGAGAGAACGAGGTGAGAGAGAGAGAAAGAGGTTGAGAGAGAGAGAAGATGTTGAAAGAGAGAGAGAAAGAAGTTGAGAGAGAGAGAGAGAAGATGTTGAAAGAGAGAGAGAAGAAGTTGAGAGAGAGAGAAGAGGTTGAGAGAGAGAGAAAGAGGTTGAGAGAGAGAGAGAGAGAGAGAAAAGAGGTTGAGAGAGAGAGAGAAAGAGGTTGAGAGAGAGAGAGAACAGAGGTAGAGAGAGAGAAAGAGGTTGAGAGAGAGAAAGAGGTTGAGAGAGAGAGAAAGAGGTTGAGAGTGAGAGAGAAAGAGGTTGAGAGAGAGAGAGAGAGAAAGAGGTTGAGAGAGAGAGAGAAAGAGGTTGAGAGGGAGAGAGAGAGAGAGAGAGAAAGAGGTTGAGAGAGAGAGAGAGAAAGAGGTTGAGAGAGAGAAGAGGTTGAGAGAGAGAGAGAAGAGGTTGAGAGAGAGAAGAGGTTGAGAGAGAGAGAAAGAGGTTGAGAGAGAGAGAAGAGATTGAGAGAGAGAGAGAGAAAGAGGTTGAAGAGAGAGAGAAAGAGGTTGAAAGAGAGGAGAAAGAGGTTGAGAGAGAGAGAGAAAGAGGTTGAGAGAGAGAGAAAGGTTGAGAGAGAGAGAGAGAAAGAGATTGAGAGAGAGAGAGAAAGAGGTTGAGAGAGAGAGAGAAAGAGGTTGAAGAGAGAGAGAAAGAAGTTGAGAGAGAGAGAAAGGTTGAGAGAGAGAGAGAAAGAGGTTGAGAGAGAGAGAGAGAAAGAGGTTGAGAGAGAGAGAGAAAGAGGTAGAGAGAGAAAGGTTGAGAGAGAGAGAAAGAGGTTGAGAGAGAGAGAGAGAAAGAGGTTGAGAGAGAGAAGAGGTTGAGAGAGAGAGAGAGAGAGAGAGAGAGAGAGATAGAAAGAGGTTGAGAGAGAGAGAAGGTTGAAGAGAGAGAGAAAGTGGTTGAAGAGAGAGAAGGTTGAGAGAGAGAAAGAGGTTGAGAGAGAGAGAAAGAGGTTGAGAGAGAGAGAGAAGAGGTTGAGAGAGAGAGAGAAAGAGGTTGAGAGAGAGAGAAAGAGGTTGAGAGAGAGAGAGAAAGAGGTTGAAAGAGAGAGAGAAAGAAGTTGAGAGAGAGAAAGAGGTTGAGAGAGAGAGAGAGAGAGAGAAGAGGTTGAGAGAGAGAGAGAAGAGGTTGAGAGAGAAGAGGTTGAGAGAGAGAGAGAAGAGGTTGAGAGAGAAGAGGTTGAGAGAGAGAAAGGGTTGAGAGAGAGAAGAGGTTGAGAGAGAGAGAGAAAGAGGATGAGAGAGAGAGAGAGAGAGAAAGAGGTTGAGAGAGAGAGAGAAAGAGGTTGAGAGGAGAGAGAGAGAGAGAGAGAGAAAGAGGTGAGAGAGAGAGAGAAAGAGGTTGAGAGAGAAAGAGGTTGAGAGAGAGAGAAAGAGGTTGAGAGAGAGAGAGAAAGAGGTTGAGAGAGAGAGAAGAGGGATGAGAGAGAGAGAAAGAGGTTGAGAGCGAGAGAGAAAGAGGTTGAGAGAGAGAGAGAGAAAGAGGTTGAGAGAGAGAGAGGTTGAGAAGAGAGCGAGAGAGAGAGGTTGAAAGAGAGAGAGAAAGAGTTGAGAGAGAAAGAAGGTTGAGAGAGAGAGAGCAAGAGGTTGAGAGAGAGAGAGAGAAAGAGGTTGAGAGAGAGAGAGAAAGAGGTTGAGAGAGAAAGGTTGAGAGAGAGAGAAAGAGGTTGAGAGAGAGAGAGAAAGAGGTTGAGAGAGAGAGAAAGGTTGAAAGAGAGAGAGAAAGAGGTTGAAAGAGAGAGAAAGGTTGAGAGAGAGAAAAAGAGGTTGAGAGAGAGAGAAGAGGTTGAGAGAGAGAGAGAGAGAAAGAGGTGAGAGAGAGAGAGAAGCGGTTGAGAGAGAGAGAAAGAGGTTGAGAGAGAGAGAGAAAGAGGTTGAAAGAGAGAGAGAAAGAAGTTGAGAGAGAGAGAAAGAGGTTGAGAGAGAGAGAGAGAGAGAAGAGGTTGAGAGCGAGAGAGAGAGAGAGAGAGAAAGGTTGAGAGAGAGAGAGAGAGGAGAGAGAAAGAGGTTGAGAGAGAGAGAGAGAAAGAGGTTGAGAGAGAAAGAGGTTGAGAGAGAGAAAGAGGTTGAGAGAGAGAGAGAAAGAGGTTGACGAGAAGAGAGAGAGGAAGAGGTTGAGAGAGAGAGAAAGAGGATTGAGAGAGAGAAAGAGGTTGAGAGAGAGAGAGAAGAGGTT
>NW_027604571.1:0-2905 GCF_053455715.1 Rhinoraja longicauda
GAGGGATGAGGATGGGATATGAACATCCCCACCCACCCTCATCGCTGGTGCTGCCAGGCTCCTTGTTTCCTCATGACTGTGTGGCCAGGTGAAGCACCAAGTGTAAACGTGCTGATGGTGGATCCTGGACGTCCGCACCACCCGCACGCCAACCTGGTCCCTTCACACGGATGCGGCCCCCCCTCCCCCCGGCTCCACCCCCCCCCCCCCCATCACAGCTCCTCACACCAGTGCCTGCAGTCCATCCTCACCGGCACCACCCGTGCACAGGCCATGATACTGTGGGCCGGGGGGGGGGGGGGGGGTCGGTGATGGGGGCCAGGGGGGGGGGGGGGGGGTGATGGGGACGTGCGGGGGACCGGGGCTTTGTGCTACAAGGGGAGGGGAGGGGGAGCGGCTCCCTGTCCCGCCGGCGCCCGGTAGCGGACAGCCCGTGTTACCCGGCCCTGGCCCGCTCCGCTGACCTTTGGGCTCCGGGCTCCAGTGCGACAGGTTCTTGCCAACATTGAGATTCTGTTTGGCGACGGCCATTTGAGCCGTGATCCCCGCCTCTCCCCCCTCTATCGTGATGTGCTGGAACTCTGGGATCCGCGCCACCTCCTTCTTCAGCTTGAAGTCCATGTAGAAAACCTCATCGTTATCCACCAACACGTCAAACTGCTGGTCCGGGCTGCCGTCCTGGGCACGAACACCAGCAGATCCTTATGCCGGTCTGTGTGACAAGGGCAACGAGTGACAGCGAGCACAGCAAGGGGAGGGGGACAGGGAGGGGGGGGGGAGGGGGAAGGGGGGGGGGAGGGGGGAAGAGGGAGGGAGGAAGAGGGAGGGAGGGGGGGAAGAGGGAGGGGGGAAGGAGGGAGGGGGGAAGAGGGAGGGGGGAGAGGGAGGGGGGAAGAGGGAGGGGGGAAGAGGAGGGGGGAGAGGGAGGGGGGAAGAGGGAGGGGGGAGAGGGAGGGGGGAAGAGGGAGGGGGGAGAGGAGGGGGAAGAGGGAGGGGGGAGAGGGAGGGGGGGAGAGGGAGGGGGGGAGAGGGAGGGGGGAGAGGGGAGGGGGGGAGAGGGAGGGGGGGAGAGGGAGGGGGGGAGGAGGGAGGGGGGAGGAGGGAGGGGGGAAGAGGGAGGGGGAAGAGGGAGGGAGCGGGGGAGAGAGGGATGGCGACAGGAGGGAGGGGGAAGGGCAGTGAACAGGCAGGGAGGTGGAGAGGGGGGAGAGAGTGAGGTGGAGGGGGGGGGAGGTGGGGAGAGGGAGGGAGAGGGAGGAGAGGGAGGAGGGTGGGGAGAGGGAGGGAGAGGAGGCTGGGGGGGAGAGAGGGGGGAGGGTGGGGAGAGCGATGGAGGGAGGTGGGCAAGAGGGGGAGGGGAGGGAGGGAGAGGGTGAGGAGGGGGAAGAGGGTGGAGCGGGAAGAGGGGGGGGAGAGGAGGGAGGGAAGAGGGAGGGAGGGAGGGAGGGGGAGAGGGCGGGAGGGGGGAGAGGGAGGGAGGGGGGAGAGGGAGGGAGGGGGAGAGGGAGGGAGGGAGGGGGAGAGGGAGGGAGGGGGAGAGGGAGGGAGGGAGGGGGGAGAGGGAGGGAGGGGGAGAGGGAGGGAGGGAGGGGGAGAGGGAGGGGGGAGAGGGAGGGGGGAGGGGGAGGGGGAAGAGGGAGGGGGAAGAGGGAGGGAGGGGAAGAGGGAGGGGAGGGAGGGAGGGAGAGGAGGGGGAGAGGGCGGGAGGGGGAGAGGGAGGGAGGGGGAGTGGGAGGAGGGAGGGGGAGAGGGAGGGAGGGAGGGGGAGAGGGAGGGGAGAGGGAGGGGGAGAGGGAGGGGGGAGAGGGAGGGGGAGAGGGGGGAGGGGAGGGAGGGGGAAGAGGGAGGGAGGGAAGGAGAGGGAGGGCGACTGGCATGGAGGGAGGCGGGCAGGAGGGAGGGAGGGAGGGGGAGGACGGTGAAAGAGGCAGGGAGGTAGAGGGGGAGGGTGGGGAGAGGGAGGGAGGGGGAGAGAAGGTGGGGGGAGAGAGGGTGGGGGGAAGAGGGTGGGGGGTGAGAGGGAGGGAGGATGTCGGAGAGGGATGGAGGGGGAGGTGGGGAGAGGGAGGCGGAGGAGGGTGAGAAGAGGGAGGGGGGGAAGAGGGAGGGGGGAAGAGGGAGGGGGAGAGGGGGGAAGGGTGGGGAACGAAGGGAGGGGGAAGAGGGTGGGAGGGGGAGGGAAGGCGGGGGAGGGGAGGGGGGAGGAAGGAGGGGGGGAGGGAGGAGGGGGGGGAGGGAAGGAGGGGGGAGGGAGGAGGGGGGGGGAAGAGGGGGGGAGGGAAGGAGGGGGGAGGGGAGGGAGGGAGGGAAGGAGGGGGGAGGGAGGAGGGGGGAGGGAAGGAGGAGGAGGGAAGAGGGTGGGGGGAGGAGGGGTGGAGGGTGGGGAGAGGGAGGGAGGGTGGGGAGAGGGGGAGGAGGGGGGAAGAGGGGAGGAGGGTGGGAAGAGGTGGAGAGGGTGGGAAGAGGGGAGAGGGTGGAGAGGGAGGGGGAGGAGGTGGGGGAGGGGGTGAGGGAGAGGGAGGGGATAGGGAGGGGGAGAGGGAGGGAGAAGAGGGAGGGGGAAGGGGAGGGAGTGAGGGGGAGAGGGAGAGGGAGGGAGGGGAGTGGCATGGAGGGAGGCGGGCAGGTGGGAGGGAGGGGGAGGGGGGGAGGGAGGAGGGAGGGAGGAGGGGGGGAGAGGGTGGGAGGGAGGGAAGAGGGCAGGGGGTGGAGAGGGAGGGGGAGAGGGGGAGGGGAAGAGGGAAGAGAGGGGGGAGAGGAGGGAGTGGGAGACAGAGGGGGAATGAGGAGGCAGGTGGGGAGGGAGGGAGGGTGGGAGAGTGGGAGGGAGAGGGGGAGAGGGGGAGGGAGGGGGGGAGAGGGGAGGGAGGGTGGGGGAGGAGGGAGGGAGGGATGGAGGGGGTGG
>NW_027604572.1:0-2896 GCF_053455715.1 Rhinoraja longicauda
GAAAAGAGAGCGCAGTTCAGATCGCGTGGGTTGGCAAAACGGAGCGATGGAAGGGTCAGATAGATAGAAAGAAACGGAGGGATAAATGCAATGGGAGTTAGAAAGAGGGGGGGTTAGGAGAGAGAGGTTGACAGAGAGATGGCGGAGCAGAGAGGAAGAATAGAGATGGTAGGAGTGAGTGATAGTTCAGAGAGAGTGGACAGCAGTAAGGATGGAGGGAGAGAGAAAGGGAGGAGGGAGAGAGAGAAAGGCAGGAGGGAGATGTGCCGGATCATTCGCTGTGTTATTTGGGTTTCGGACAATTCTGAAGCCACAATGTTTCTGTTCTCTGAGTGTCGTGAGTCTTTGGGTCGTTCCTGCTCAGAGGTGACGAAGGCAGAGAATGTTTTTGTCCCGGCGCAAAATCAGACCCACTGCAGGCAAGCAAGGAGTGAATGGGTACCGGTCTCGCCGGGAGTGTGGGGGTGAGGTTGCAGTCAGTTAAGCCGCGATCATATTCAGTGTTGAAGCAGAGTGGAGGGGCCGCTTTAGTGCGAGGTGATCTGTTGATCTAATTCCTCAACCTGTGGACAAACGTCGCCCAGTCCGCCTTCAAACTGGGCACCAGAAGCCCTGAGAGGGTCCCTGGAATTTGGGATTGCCTTAGTGAGTGAAGCGGATTGAATGAAATCAGACAAACAACATAAGGCGGAGAGTTGGATCTGATGGAGTTTGAAACAATATTCCCTTTGCTGGAACAATGCCGCTCCCAATTTCCATACCTCAGTATCGCCACAATTCTCAGTCTTTGGAGTTTCTCAATCAATTCCCTGAATAAATCACGACCTGTCTCAGCAGGGATTTCACTTGGCTGATGTCATCTGTTTGCGAATCATTTCCAAATCTCTATTTTTTAAAATCTGTTGAAACTTCACTGTCCCGGTGGAGACGGAAAATGGTATAAAATCTCCGGGAATGTTCTGCCCCAGCATTTCATTCCGAGAGATTACCGGTAGCTCACTGGGACACGTCGCTGGGCAGAGAAAATGGGGCACCATTATAGGGAATATATGGACGTGGAGAAAATCTTGTACGTGATCATTGCTGCCGTTGGAGTCCCTGGTAAGTGAGCAGAACAATTCAAATTTTATAACTCCGTGTGTTCACAGATGTTGACCTGATTCTGATCGTGTTACAATATTCCCAACTGATGATCGTTGTGTAAGAATGTGTAGATTATATCAATCCTCTCAGTGAAATATCTTTGAATTAACGCTGTGATTTTTCTTACTTTCAGACAGCCGAAACTAACCCTCTCTTTCTCCCACTGCCGGGACCCACTAGAATGTTGTTCTTGCCTTCAGTGGGACCTTGCCCAGAGTTGTCCCAGTGCTCGGGACAGGCAGCTCTCCGGGACGGTGTGACTGGGAAGGGGTTTACATTGTGATGTTCACTGTGTCTGAGTTATTGATCAGAGTGAACACCCGCTCCTGTGGACACGTCTCACTGTGGAGTCTGTCACAGTCGGATTCAACCTGCCTGTTGGTCAATAATTCGATCGATCTCCTGAACCGGTGGCCGCGGATCTACCGGCGTGTGTTGTTACCGAACTGAACTCACCGTGGAATGAATCCATTAACGGAGCCGCTCTGCTGCCGGATACTAAGTTGTCCCTGCCTTCCCTCTGGAACCCTCCTCGTCCCCATCAGATGCTGAGTTCCCAGAGCCCTGGTTAAACGCGGCCGGTCACGGTTAAGTCTGTCAAACCGGCCCCATCAGAGACTGTGAGCGGTGTTAACTGTAGACAGGACCATTCCGCCTATTGTAGCGGGCGGCTGCTCGGTCCCTCCCCGCCCTTTACCCCGCCCGTCGCCTTATCTCCTCTCCCCTGAAGCAGGCAGGTCGGGCACAGTCGGAGCCGGGTCTGACATTGTTAAACCTGCAGCCGCGCACCGACTCCAACACTCCTGATCTCCAGCTGAAAGTGGAGCCGGTGTTCAGCCCCGGAGACCGTGTTCAGTAATGCCCAGTGTCCGCTCCCCTTCTCTTTCCGCAGTGAATTTAGTGGCGATTGTGATCCTGTCCCGGGGAAAGTGCGGCCTCTCCACCTGCACCACTCGCTACCTGGTGGCCATGGCAGCGGCCGATCTACTCACCCTGATCATCGCGGTCATTTTGACTCGGATCCAATTCCATTACTTTTATTGGAGTTTCCTGTCCATCACCCCTGTGTGCAGTGTTAAAGATGTACTGAGGTATTCAGCTACAGACTGTTCTGTCTGGTTCACCGTCACATTCACCTTTGATCGCTTTGTCGCCATTTGTTGCCAGAAGCTGAAAACTAAATATTGCACCGGGAAAACTGCGGCTGCGGTTCTCGCAACAGCCGGCGTTCTGCTGTGTCTGAAAAACGTTCCCCGCTACTTCATACGGGAACCCTGGATAATCATCGACAATGTCCCGTGGGGCTGTGTCATGGTGCCCAGTTATTACACTGACCCCGGGTGGGTGGCATTTGAATGGATCAACACGGTTTTAACTCCGTTCCTCCCTTTCGCTGTGATCCTGCTGCTCAACGCTCTGACAGTCCGGCACATTTTAGTGGCCAGTCGGGTCCGTCAGGGGCTGAGGGGTCAGAGCAAGGGGGAGAAGCGCAGTGACCCGGAGATGGAGAGCAGGAGGAGGTCTGTGGTTTTACTCTTCACCATCTTCGGCAGCTTCATCCTCCTGTGGCTGACGGTGGTTGTAAACTTCGTCTATTATCAGATCACAGGGATTGGGAATAATCGGAATCATTCTCAATGGATCTTTGAGTTCGTCGGGTCTTTGCTGAGGAATCTCAGCTGCTGCACCAACACATTTATTTACGCGGCGACCCAGTCCAAGTTCAGGGAGCAGGTGAAGAGCGCGGTGAAAT
>NW_027604573.1:0-2895 GCF_053455715.1 Rhinoraja longicauda
G
Source organism: Rhinoraja longicauda (assembly GCF_053455715.1). Classification (NCBI taxonomy): domain Eukaryota; kingdom Metazoa; phylum Chordata; class Chondrichthyes; order Rajiformes; family Arhynchobatidae; genus Rhinoraja; species Rhinoraja longicauda. The sequence goes on from NW_027604573.1 coordinate 2, forward strand.
TCATTAAAAATGATCAATATATATGACAGGCAATGGTGTTATTTTTCCTGCTTAATCTGCATCTTTGAGCAAGGGGGCGATTGGGTGAATGTGAGGGGCTGGGGGGTCCCGGAGCGGGGCCGGCGATGGGATCATCCGCCCGGGACTGACAGCTGGAAGATGCGGCGGTGAATGTGAGGAGCCGGAGCCCGGAGCGGAGAGACTGCGGCCGCCCTCTGAGATGCGCTCAGGGCGCGGGTTTATTAATGAGCCGCCAGCGCTGAGGTGAGCGGATATTTCACCGCGCTCTTCACCTGCTCCCTGAACCTGGACTGGGTCGCCGCGTAAATAAATGTGTTGGTGCAGCAGCTGAGATTCCTCAGCACAAACCCGACGTAGTGAAAGATCCATTGAGATGCATTCCCATCAGTTCCAATCCCTGTGATCTGATAATAGACGAAGTTTACAACCAGCGTCATCCACAGGAGGATGAAGCTGCCGGAGATGGTGAAGAGTAAAACCACAGACCTCCTCCTGCTCTCCATCTCCGGGTCACTGCGCTTCTCCCCCTTGCTCTCACCCCTCAGCCCCTGACGGACCCGACTGGCCACTAAAATGTGCCGGACTGTCAGAGCGTTGAGCAGCAGGATCACAGCGAAAGGGAGGAACGGAGTTAAAACCGTGTCGATCCAGTCAAATGCACCCACCCGGGGTCAGTGTAATAACTGTCCACCAGGTAACAGCCCCCACGGGACATTGTCGATGGTTGTCAGGAGTTCCAGTGTGAAGTAGCGGGGAACATTTTTCAGACACAGCAGAACGCCGGCTGTTGCGAGAACCGCAGCCGCAGTTTTCCCGGTGCAATATTTAGTTTTCAGCTTCTGGCAACAAATGGCGACAAAGCGATCAAAGGTGAAAGTGACGGTGAACCAGACAGAACAGTCTGTAGCTGAATACCTCAGTACATCGTTAACACTGCACACAGGGGTGATGGTCAGGAAACTCCAATAAAAGTAATGGTATCGGATATTATAGAAAATGACCTCGGTGATCAGGGCGAGTAGATCGGCCGCTGCCATGGCCACCAGGTAGCGAGTGGTGCAGGTGGAGAGGCCGCACTTTCCCCGGGACAGGATCACAATCGCCACTAAATTCACTGCGGAAAGAGAAGGGGAGCGGACACTGGGCATTACTGAACATGGTCTCCGGGGCTTGAACACAGGCTCCACTTTCAGCTGGAGATCAGGAGTGTTGGAGTCGGTGCGCGGCTGCAGGTTTAACAATGTCAGACCCGGCTCCGACTGTGCCCGACCTGCCTGCTTCAGGGGAGAGGAGATAAGGAGACGGGCGGTGTAAAGGGAGGGGAGGGAACGAGCAGCCGCCCGCTACAATAGGCGGAATGGTCCTGTCTACAGTTAACCCCGCTCACAGTCTCTGATGGGGCCGGTTTGACAGACTTAACCGTGACCGGCCGCGTTTAACCGGGGCTCTGGGAACTCGGCATCTGATGGGGACGAGGATGGTTCAGAGAGAAGGCAGGGACAACTTAGGATCCGGCAGCAGAGTGGCTCCGTTAATGGGTTCATTCCTCAGTTCGGTAACAACACACGCCGCTAGATCCGCGGCCACCGGTTCAGGAGATCGATCCAATTATTGACCAACAGGCGGATGAATCCGACTGTGACAGACTCCACAGTGAGACGTGTCCACAGGAGCGGGTGTTCACTCTGATCAATACCTCAGACACAGTGAACTTCACAATGTAAACCCCTCCCTGTCACACCGTCCCGGAGAGCTGCCTGTCCCGAGCACTGGGACAACTCTGGGCAAGGTCCCACTGAAGGCAAGAACAACATTCTAGTGGGTCCCGCAGTGGGAGAAAGAGAGGGTTAGTTTCGGCTGTCTGAATGTAAGAAAAATCACAGCGTTAATTCAAAGATATTTCAATGAGAGGATATACTTGATATAATTCACATATTCTTGCACAACGATCATCAGTTGGGAATATTGTAACACGATCAGAATCAGGTCAACACCGGTTAACAGACGGAGTTATAAAACTTGAATTGTTCTGCTCACTTACCAGGGACTCCAACGGCAGCAATGATCACGTACAAGATTTTTCTCCACGGCGTAAAATTCCACAAGTTTTTGACGGGGCATTTTCTCTGCCCAGCGACGTGTCCACGTGAACTACCGGTAATCTTTCGGAATGAAATGCTGGGGCAGAACATTCCCGGAGATTTTATACCATTTTCCGTACCACCGGGACCGTAAAGTTTTAGCAGAGTTTAAAAATAGAGATTTTGAAATGATTCGCAAACAGATGACATCAGCCAAGTCAAATCCCTGCTGAGACAGGTCGTGATTTAATCAGGGAATTGATTGAGAAACTCCAAAGACTGGGAATTGTGGCGATACTGAGGGATGGAAATTGGGAGCAGCATTGTTCCAGCAAAGGGAATATTGTTTCAAACTCCATCTGGTCCAACTCTCCGCCTCATGTTGCTTGTCTGATTTAATTCAATCCACTTCGGTCACAAAGGCAATCCCAGAATTCCAGGGACCCTCTCAGGACTTCTGGTGCCCAGTTTGAAGGTGGAATGGGCGACCTTGGTTCTCAGGTTGAGGAGTTAGGTCAACAGATCACGTCGCACTAAAATGGCCACTCCACTCTGCTTCACCACTCAATATGATCGCGCCTTAACTGACTGCAACCTCACCCCCACACTCCCGGCGACCCCGGTAACAATTCATCTCTTGCTTGCCTGGAATGGATCTAACTTTGACCGGGGGCAATAATATTCTCTGCCTTCATCACCTCTGTGGAGGAACGACCCAAAGACACACCACACTCAGAGAACAGAAACATTGCGACCTCAGAATTGTCCGAAATGTAGATAAAACAGGCGAAT
>NW_027604574.1:0-2886 GCF_053455715.1 Rhinoraja longicauda
TCAGTGTGGACTCACTGGGTAACGTGGACTCACTGGGTAACGTGGACTCACTGGTCAGTGTGGACTGACTGGTCAGTGTGGACTCACTGGGTAACATGGACTCACTGGTCAGTGTGGACTCACTGGTCAGTGTGGACTGACTGGTCAGTGTGGACTCACTGGGTAACGTGGACTCACTGGGTAACGTGGATTCACTGGTCAGTGTGGACTCACTGGGCTGAAGTGTCTGTTTCCACGCTGTATCTCTAAACTAAACTATTGTCTGATCACTGGAACCCACCTTCCTCATTCTTTCCTCTCTCTCTGTCACTCTCTCTCGTCCTCACTTTTTCAGTTACTCCCGCTCTGTCACTCTCTCCCCTCTCCCTCTCCCTCCCCTCTCCCTCTCTCTCTCTCCCCTCTCCCTCTCTCTCTCTCCCCTCTCCCTCTCTCTCCCCTCTCCCTCTCTCTCTCTCCCCTCTCCCTCTCCCTCCCCTCCCCTCCCCTCTCCCTCTCTCTCCCCTCTCCACCCCTCCTCCCATCCCTCTCTCCTTCGTTCTCCCCCCTCTCTCTCCCCCTCTCTCACACTGTCTCTCCCCTCTGTCCTACCTCTCGCCCCCTCTCTCTCTCACTCTCCCCTCCCTCTCTCTCCCCTTCACTCCCCTCTCTCCCCTTCACTCCCCCCTCCCTCGCCCCCCTCCTCCCTCTCTCTCCCCCCTCTCTCTCCCTCACCCCCCCTCTCCCCCCTTCTCTCCCTCACCCCCCCTCTCCCCCCTTCTCTCCCTCCCATCAGGGAATGGCTGCCTACTGTGTCACTGCTTTGCCAAACCGGTCGCAGGTGAAGCTGTGATGTGTTGAGGGAGAAACCGCCCCAGGTAGACTGACCTGCTCATATTTATGTAAACACCTCACTCGCCCCTCCCTCCCTCCCTCCCTCCCTCACTCATTCCTTCCCTCTCTCCCTCCCTCTACCTCCCTCTCCCTCTCCCTCCTTTCCCTGTCTCTCCCTCACTCACTCGCTCTCTCCCTCCCTCCTTCCTTCATTCCCTCCCTCACTCACTCTTTCCCTCCCCCTCCCTCCCTCTCCCCCTCTCTCTCCCCCTCTCTCTCCCTCCCTCTCCCCCTCTCTCTCCCTCCCTCTCTCTCCCCCTCTCTCTCCCTCCTCTCCCCCTCTCTCTCCCTCCCTCTCCCCCTCTCTCTCCCTCCCTCTCTCTCCCCCTCCCTCTCCCCCTCTCTATCCCTCTCCCTCTCCCTCTATCCCATTGCTGCTCCCAGCTGCAGCCTGGGATCCGAGCAACAATCCTGGGATTCACACCATCCCGCTCTGATGGATCTGATCCGGAACGCTGGGACTCGGTGGCTGTGACAACTCCCAGGGAGAGAGGGAGGGAGGGAGGGGGAGAGGGAGGGAGGGAGGGAGAGAGGGAGGGAGGGAGGGGGAGAGGGAGGGAGGGGGGGAGGGAGGGAGAGGGTGAGTTTTATCAGGCAACTGAACCGTCCTCTCACCAACTAGAGAGCGGTCCTGACCTCACATCTCTCTCATTGGAGACCCTGGAACTATCTTTAATCGGACGTTACTGGACTATCTGGCACTGAACGTTATTCCCTGTATCTGTAGACTGTGGGCGGCAAGATTGTGATCATCTACAATCTTGGATCGCTCGCACGCTCGCAGCAACAAAGCGTCTCACTCAACACTACACTCTGTTTTCCTCTTCCCCAACCTATCTCCACCACTCTCACTACTTTCCTTTCTGTCTCTCTCTCTCTCCCCCTCTCACCCCCTCCTTCTACCCTCTCTTCCACCCTCTCTCCCTTCCCTCCCTCTCTCTCTCCTCTCACTATATTTGTCACCCCTCTCCCTCTCCTCTTTCTTTATATCCCTCTCACCCCCAACCTTTCTCGTCTCTGTCTCCCCCGTCTCTCATCCCCTTCCCCACATTCTCTCCCCCCTTTCGCTTTCTCTCTCTCTCTCTCCCCTTCCCCTTTCTCCCTTCTCCCCCCCTCCTCTCCCCCTTCTCCCCCCCTCCTCTCCCCCTTCATGTCTCCCCCTCTCCCTCCCCCCCTCTCCCCTACTCTCCGTCCTCCTCTCCCCCCCCTCTCCCCCCCCTCTCCCCCTTCTCTCCCTCCCATCAGGGAATGGCTGCCTACTGTGTCACTGCTTTGCCAAACCGGTCGCAGGTGAAGCTGTGATGTGTTGAGGGATAAACCGCCCCAGGTAGACTGATCTGCTCATATTTATGTAAACACCTCACTCGCCCCTCCCTCCCTCCCTCCCTCTCCCTCCTTCCTTCATTCCCTCCCTCCCTCACTACTTCCCTCTCTCCCTCCCTCTACCTCCCCCCTCCCTCTCTCCTTCCCTCCCTCTCTCTCCCCCCCTCTCCCCCTCCCTATCCCCCTCCCTCTCCCACTCTCCCTCTCTCCCAGTGCTGCTCCCAGCTGCAGCCTGGGATCCGAGCAACATTCTTGGGATTCACACCTTCCCGCTCTGATGGATCTGATCCGGAACGCTGGGACTCGGTGGAGAGAGGGAGGGAGGGAGAGAGGGAGAGAGGGAGAGAGGGAGGGAGGGAGAGTTTTATCAGGCAACTGAACCGTCCTCTCACCAACTAGAGAGCGGTCCTGACCTCCCATCTCCCTCATTGGAGACCCTGGAACTATCTTTAATCGGACGTTACTGGACTATCTGGCACTGAACGTTATTCCCTGTATCTGTAGACTGTGGGCGGCAAGACTGTGATCATCTACAATCTTCCAGTTGACTGGATCGCTCGCACGCACCAACAAAGCGTCTCACTCAACACTACACTCTGGTTTCCTCTTCCCCAACCTATCTGCACTCTCTCTCCACCCCTCCTCCCATCCCTCTCCCCTTCGTTCTCCCCTTCTCTCTTCCATACCCCCCTC
>NW_027604575.1:0-2884 GCF_053455715.1 Rhinoraja longicauda
GAAATGCCGGATGGATCAAGAAATTGAGAACCGAAGGAAATCGATCATTTTACTACTAGCGATATCCGGCAGCTTCCTTCTGTTGTGGACGGTAAATTTTGTTTGCTTTGTTGCTCTACATTTTACCGATAATCGACTAATGAAATCTGATTATAGAGACCCATTCGCCGTTGCAGAAGAAACTGGATTCCAGTTAAGAGTTTTAAGCACTTGTACAAACACCTTCATTTACGCTGCGTCCCAACGAAACTTCAGAGATGAAATGAAGAAAATTATTAAACGGCCTTTTGTCTTTCTTTCGAAATTATTGAAGTAAGCGACACAGCTTCATAAACTCAGGGGACATATGCATATTCAACTGGAATTTTAATTAGCGATGCACAGACCAAAATTTGCAATGCTTAATATATTGGCGTTGTTCCTGTTTACATTAGTGCCATACATATTCTTATCCTGAAAAAGCATATCCAAATCACAGGCACTATATCGCGATTTGTTTTACTTGAAATAAATATTTCAGTAAATGTGTGGTTATTTTAACAGAAAGTATTTTTCACACCAACTTAACATGTGTGCGCGTGTGTGTGTGTGTGTGTGTGTGAGTGGGAGAGCGATATTGGGAAGGGGGGAGGGTTCTTCCATTTATCAGTGGGAACATCGGTTCTTGAATCAAAACGGAAACTACTGATAATGCTCGCATGTCATGCAATATCCGAGGAGAATGCATCAGAGAAAGCTCATTGGAACGCATGCATATTTGAAGTTCCATAGTAGCCCGAAAAGCGAATCTATTCAGCGTATAAAGATAATGATAAAATGGGGAGCAGGAAAGACTCACGGACGGACGTTTCGGTTTAATTTATTGTCACGAGTACCGAGGTACAGTGAAAATGTTTTGTTGCGTGCTAACCAATCAGCTGAAAAACAATACATGATTACAATCGATCCATTTACAACGTATTGATGCGTGATAGGGCGATAACGTTTGGTGCAAGGTAAAGCCAGCAAAGTTCGATCAAGAATAATCCGAGGGTCACCAAAGAGGTGTTGGTATGAGATGATAACGGCGCTCCAGGCTTGCGAGTCATGGCTCATCTGATTGGAGATAGAGGCAGATGGAGAGGAATATGAAAAATGTTACGAGCAATGGCAATTAATGACGTATTGCAAGAGTCACAAGAATATGCCCGCAGAACGTTTAAATTGAAAGGGAGCTCCTGACATCTTTGGAAAGCCAGGCAAAACATGTCGTGCGGGTAAGCATATTGAGAGTGAAATGGGAGATGCTAATTACCTCGCTTGGTTTGTTCCAATATGACTGTGGAATATTTCGTTGAGGTCAATGAAAACATTATATTTTGCCAGGAACAAAGCGTGTTTTTTTTTGTTGCAACAATGACATCAGGAACAATGCCTGCTGCCAAATGAACAGAGCACTGACTGGGTTCAGGGTAGGGAAATGAAGGTCAATGGAATCCGAGTTTCATCTTCCCCTTGAGTTCTGAAAAGGGACTACTGAATCTATCTTTGACATTTCCAGTGCAGATCAGACTACACCGTTGGCACCGAAGTCGGTAACCCGAATTTACCAAAAAAGTACAAGTTAGTCATGGTTTTGCAGGCAAGGGGTTTGTTAGTACTTAGATGTTGGAAAGAGGAGAGGTAAAAGAACAGCCGTGGCGGATCATACGATTTCATACCAAATTTCCTTGGAAGCAAACTGATTGGTGATGAAAGAGTGAATCGGTGATTTGTAGTGTGAATGGTTCGTTCCGAATGCTGAAATGACAGCACGGTGGCGCAACGGTAGAGTTGCTGCCTTACAGCGAATGCAGCGCCGAAGACTCAGGTTCGATCCTGACTACGGGTACTGTACTGTAAGGAGTTTGTACGTTCTCCCCGTGACCTGCGTGGGTTTTCTCCGAGATCTTCGGTTTCCTCCCACACTCCAAAGACGTACAGGTATGCAGGTTAATTGACTGGGTAAATGTAAAACATTGTCCCTAGTCTAATGTGCGGGGATCGCTGGGCGGCGCGGACTTGGTGGGCCGAAAAGGCCTGTTTCCGCGCTGTATCTGAAATATGAAAAACATATGACAGGGTGGCGAAACTAGCTCTGTGGCGGTATCGCATTGATGCTGACGTAATTATTTAACGTGAACTGTTAAGTGCGTACGATTACGTTTTGGACATTCACGCCAAGGGGGTCGGGGGGCGGGGGGGGGGAGCGGCAGAGCTACAATGGGTGAGCTGGGTAATTGGCGGAAGAGAACTGCTGGCTTATCGCGCTCTTGTCCCAAGTTTGACATTCATCTCGATGATGTCTGTCTGGAATTTGCTCAGTCTTCATGTCACTGCGTGGGTTTCCCCTGGATGCTCCGACTTCTTCTTACATCACAACGACGTTCGAGTTTGTAGGTTAGTTGTCTCTTGTTTGTAGCACCTGGATGGACCAAGTGGGACAACTTGGTATAAGTGTGCCAGGGTGATAGATGGTTGATGTGGAAGCGGTGGGAATCGTCATACCGTGAACAATATTATGCGAAGGACCATCATCAGATCAAATGTGACAGAGCGTGATGAATTGGGAGAATAGATAGAAAGTTGAGAAGTACGTTCAAGGTGGAAATTGGTGTGCATCAATCCTATTACCTGAGATAGAGATGGGGGATGCATAAAACGGAAGATGAATTGGCGTGTACGGTCAATATTATCAGGGAAGGTGGTGCTATATCGGGATTCCGTTTTGCACGAGTTAACTACTAGTCCAATATATTCACACATATGAAGATGCAAGAAACTGTAGATGTTGTAGATCCAAATTGCTGTTGTAATTTACGGTGTCGTACAGTATTTATGGAGAACGTGGTTCGTTAACTCTTCA
>NW_027604576.1:0-2859 GCF_053455715.1 Rhinoraja longicauda
CACCCCCCCCCCCCGCTCCGTACCTGCACCCCACCCCCCCCCCCCCCGCTCCGTACCTGCCCCCCACCCCCCCCCCCCCGCTCCGTACCTGCACCCCACCCCCCCCCCCGCTCCGTACCTGCCCCCCACCCCCCCCCCCACGCTCCCTACCTGCACCCCACCCCCCCCCCCCACTCCCTACCTGCGGCAGTGCGATGCTCAACTGCCTCTGCAGCGAATCCTTCTCGTGTCCGAGCTGCCGTAGCCGTAGTTGGGCGCCGGACAGACTGTCCTGTGTCTCTCGCAGACTCTCCAGCAGCCGCTCCCGCTCGTTCAGCATGTTCACCATCAGCTGCTCAAAGTTCCCATCGTCGGCCCCATACTGCGAGCCGCGGCGGTTATCCTCGTTAATGGTCGGCATCACCTCGCACATCATCTTGTCCCCGTCACACCATCGGCAACCTCCGGCAACAGACGGGGTCTACCGGGGTCCAGGACCACCGGGGATGGACGGCGCGGTGACCGCGGCGATCACCGGGGATGGAGAGAGGCTCCACGAATGTCCAGGGACCTCTGGCCCGGCGATCACCGGGGATGGACGGCAGCTCCGGGAATCTCCAGGGGACGGACAGACAGATGGACAGGCGGTCGGCAGGCACCGGCAGTGGGCGAACGTCAGGCCCGGGTGGAGGGAGGCTGTGGACAGAATCACCGAGCATTAACCAGCATCGCTCCATTGTCACCGCGAGACTTAGCCCTCTCCCACAAGGGAAATATATTCCACCCCCCACCCTCCCCCTCAGTAATCAGGGACCTGTATCCCTCCCCCAGAAATGATGAGAGAACAGCAGAGGCAATACATGGGCCCCCTGCCCCCAGAACCCTTGCCCCTGACCACTGGCCCATTGCCCCCTGACCACTGGCCCCTTGGCTGGTGGATATTGGAGCTGCCATCTCACAGGGACGTGGACCAAGTCCCGACTGCCTAGGCCAACGCGACAAGAGAGAAACACTTTCTGCCCCAATATTTTCACTGATGGTTCTCAGTGAACGAATGCGAGCAGCTCCTGGTTGTGTCTCGTTCACCGAATGTCAAGGTCTGAACACACATCCCACACACAGTCCAGAACCACAAAGCCACAACTCAAACCCACACGTGGAGGCCACAGAATCTCTCTTGGTTACACAAATCCCACAACCTACTCCAATCCAAACCACCAGCTGCCCACAGTATGGCAGCCACACACAACCCCAGACTCAATCACCCACACCTTCATCCCCCACCACAAGCAGATAGAATGTAGTCTTGCCTCAATGTCCAGAGTCTACACCAGGGGCTGTGCACAGGTTTGGTCTCCTTGTTTAAAGAGACATGTCTTTACACATAACATAGAAACATAGAAAATAGGTGCAGGAGTAGGCCATTCGGCCCTTCGAGCCTGTACGCACCGCCATTCAATATGATCATGGCTGATCATCCAACTCAGTAACCTGTACCTGCCTTCTCTCCATACCCCCTGACCCCTTTAGCCACAAAGGCCACATCTAACTCCCTCTTAAATATAGCCAATGAACTGGCCTCAACTACCTTCCGTGGCAGAGAATTCCACAGACTCACCACTCTCTGTGTGAAGAAATGTTTTCTCATCTCGGTCCTAAAAGACTTCCCCCTTATCCTTAAGCTGTGACCCCTGGTTCTGGACTTCCCCAACATCGGGAACAATCTTCCCGCATCTAGCCTCTCCAACCCCTTAAGAATTTTATATGTTTCTATAAGATCCCCCCTCAGTCTTCTAAATTCCAGCGAGTATAAGCCTTTCTTCACATGAAAATCCTGCCATCCCAGGAATCAATCTGGTGAACCTTCTCTGTACTCCCTCTAAGGCTAGAATGTCTTTCCTCAGATTAGGAGACCAAAACTGTACACAATACTCCAGGTGCGGTCTCACCAAGGCCCTGTACAACTGCAGCAGAACCTCCCTGAGCCCAGGTACAAGAGCTGATGTTACGTGAAAAACTCTAGCGTAAGCTCACTGGTGTTTAAAAGGTGAATTTCACCTTGCTTCAAAACTTCCCTCACAAGAACAAGAGGATTCGGCCAAATGATCGACTTCAGTCTGAAGAAGGGTCTTGACCCAAAACGTCACCCATTCCTTCTCTCGAGAGATGCTGCCTGACCCGCTGAGTTACTCCAGCATTTTGTGATACCTTCAGGAAGCGAAGTGGTACACATACCCCAGCCAAAGTAGAGATGGTTGAAAATTTCAAATTCCTAGGAGTCAATATCACCAACAATGTCTCCCCAACCACCTATATTGAAGCAGCAACCAAGAAAGCACACCAACGCCTCTACTTCCCGAGAGGGAGTAGGGAGTTTGACACGTCCCCTACAACTCTCACCAACTTCTACAGCTGCGTCACAGAAAGCATTTTATCAGGATGCATCATTACTTGGTTTGGGAACTGCTCCACGCAAGACCGCAAGAAATTGCAGCGAATAGTTGACACAGCCCAGACCATTACACAAACCAACCTCCCTTCCATCGCCCCTATCTACACCTCACGCTGCCTCGGCAAGGCCAGCAGCCCAGACCATCACACAAACCAACCTCCCTTCCATTGACTCCATTTATACCTCACGCAAGGCCAGCAGCCCAGACCATCATGCACACACACCAACCTCCCTTCCATCGCCCCCATCTACACCTCACGCTGCCTCAGCAAGACCGGCAGCATAATCAAGGACGAGTCACATCCTGGCCACTCCAGTGATGGAGGGGGTCTTGGACAGCACTGGGACCATGCAGGATCAGGTTACTGGTGACAGGCGGCACGTCAACAGACCAACAAGAGCCACCAAGTGCCAACGGAAACCTGGCA
>NW_027604577.1:0-2851 GCF_053455715.1 Rhinoraja longicauda
TCGAGTCGCAGGTAGATAATGTGGTCAATGAGGCTGTTGGCTTGTTGGCCTTCATCAGACGGAGTATTAAGTATAGAAGTTGGGAGGTTATGCTACAGTTGTAGAAGACGTTCTTTCCACTCTCTTCCCACTCTCTTTCCTATCTATTCTTGCCCATCCACTCTCCCCAATCCACCCTGTCCCGTCTCTCTCACACCCATTCACCCATTCACTCTCCCCATCTCTCTTGCCCATCCATTCCCCCATCCACACTCTCCCATCTCTCTCCCACCTACTCTTTCCATCCACACTCTCCCCTTCCATCCATCCTCGTCCTCCTCTATCGCCCATTCATTCCCGCCCATCCACTCTCCCAACCACTCTAATCCATTCTCTCCCCTCACGTATCAGTTCTCTCCCCTCATCCACTAACTTCCATTCACTATCTCCCATCCACTCCCACCACCCATTCTCCCCGTCCTCTGCCCACCTCCCATCCACTCTCTTCCATCCACACTCTCTCGTCCACTCTGTGGCCCCTCACATCCAACTCCCCCCCCCCCTCTGCCACCATCTCCCATTCATTCTTTCCACTTCTCCTGTCTCTCCCTCTTCGTCTCTCCCACAGCCACTCTCCAATCCTCCCCTCCTATCCACTCCCCTCCTCTCTCCAATCTACTCTCCTCTCTTCCCCTCCATTCCATTCTCCCCTTATGTTTACTATGCACACTCTCCACACATCCACGTTCTTATCTGCTCTCCCCAACAACTCCGGCACCATCCATTTTCTCTGTCATTTGTAGCACGCCAACCCCCACATCTCGCCCATGCATTCTCCTTATCTGCTCTCCTCCTTCACCCATCCACTCTCGCCCATCCACATTCCCCGTCCATTCACTCCCCTCACCCAAACACACTCGCCCATGCACTCACCCACATCCACTTTCTACAATCCACTCTCACCCATCCACTCTCCCCCATCCACTCACCCCCATCAGCTATCTCCCCACTCCCGCCCATCCACTCTCCCATCCACTCACTATTCCTTCAACTCCCTCTTTGTCGATCAGACCGCTCCTCTCTCTAGTACTACTCCCTCTTTCCCCTCCTCATCTCTTTCTTCCCACCACACTCCTTTCTCTCCCCACTCTTCCTCTCACTCTCCCACTATCCCCCAAGGTGGGAGATTTACAATGACTAGAAAGTCTGTGCCTCGGAGAAACGTGGGCTAGAGCAGTCAATCTCCCCTCCACACTCGCCCATCCACTCTCCTCATCCACTCTCTCCCTTCTGCCATCCACTCTTCCCCATCCACTCCCCCCCATCTCCCCCACCTACACTTGGCTATCTATTTCTCCTACTGAATTGAATTGAATACGTTTTATTGCTCCTATGGAATTGAATTGAATACGGTTTATTGAAAATAAAACATAAAACATAAAAATATTAGGAATAAAACATTATAATTTAAACATGTGATTGACATAAACTACCAGAGTAAAAGCACGCTATACACTTTGGGTTATTGAGTAGAGCGACTGCTCGTTGAAAAAAAAGGCTGTTTTTATGCCTGGCTGTGGCGGCTTTGACAGTCCGGAGTGGCCTTCCAGAGCGAAGTCATTCAAAGAGTCTGTAGCCAGGTGAGAGGGGTCAGAGATAATCTTAACCGCTCGCTTCCTGGCCCATGCAGTGTACAGTTGGTCAATGGGGGGGAAGGTTGCAGCCAACAACCTTATCAGCCGATCGAACGATTCGCTGCAGCCTCAGGATGTCGTGCTTGGTGGCTGAGCCAAACCAGACCATGATGGAGGTGAGGACAGACTCTACGATGGCAGCATAGAATTTGACCATCATAGCCTATGGCAGATTTTGTTTCCTCAGCTGTCGCAGAAAGTACATCTTCTGTTGGGCCTTTTTGACCATGGACTCGATGGTATCCCCCCCCCCCCCCCCCCCCATTTAAGGTGCTCGGAGATGATGGTTCGAATGAACTTAAATTACTCCACAGATGTGACTGGGGGGAGTGGGGGGTGGAGAAAGGGAGCTCTCCGAAAGTTTACAATCAGTTCCATTGTCTTAAGAGCATTGAGGTCCAAGTGGTTACGAAGGCACCGCGACGCCAGCTGTGTAGGAAAATAACTGCAGATGCTGGTACAAATCGAAGGTATCGCAAAATGCTGGAGTAACTCAGCAGGTCAGGCAGCTTCTATGAGAGAGGGAATGGGTGACGTCAGCTGTGTCACTTCCTGTCTGTAGGCAGATTCCTCCCCATCCTGGATCAGTCCAATGAGGGTTGTGTCATCTGCAAACTAGGGAAGTTTGATGGAGGAGTCTTTGGAAGTGCAGTCGTTGGTGTATAGAGTGTAAAGAAGAGGTGAGAGTAAGCAGCCTCGCGGTACTCCTATGCTGAGGGTGTACGGATCAGAGATGTGCTTGCACAGCCTCACATGCTGCTTCTTGTCTTTCAGGACATTGGTGATCCATTGAAAGAGGGGTTCAGGCACAGTCAACTGGGAGAGTTTGGAGTGTAGTAGCTTTGGCACAATGGTGATGAATGCAGAGCTAAAATCCACAAACAAAATCCTTGCATAGTTCCCCTGGCGGTTTAGGTGCTGAAGGATGAAGTGCAGACCTTGGTTGACTGCGTCATGCATCGTATCTATTGGTCTGGTATGCAAACTGCAGAGTTTTTCAGCTGTGCCAGAACGTCTTTCAAGGGTCTTCATGACTACAGAGTGTCGCGTTTATTTGTATAATAAAGCTCGTACCACGACGTAAACGGAGTATACCTTTAATTAGCAACTCTGTACAGCAGCCGCCTGCTCGTCTGCATGCCCGGGCAACCCCCTCACTGCCACACCCCGGGTCCCCA
>NW_027604578.1:0-2838 GCF_053455715.1 Rhinoraja longicauda
TGGCTTTGGAAGATTGTGTGCAGTTTTGGTCTCTAAACTGTGAATGTCGCCGTGACCGTGTGACATCACTAAACGATGTGACCGTGTGACGTCACTAAACGATGTGACCGTGTGATGTCACTAAACGATGTGACCGTGTGGACCGTGTGACCGTGTGATGTCACTAAACGGTGTGACCGTGTGACCGTGTGATGTCACTAAACGGTGTGACCGTGTGGACGTGTGAACGTGCGACGTCACTAAACGATGTGACCGTGTGGACGTGCGACGTCACTAAACGGTGTGACCGTGTGACCGTGTGATGTCACTAAACGATGTGACCGTGTGACGTCACTAAACGATGTCACTAAACGATGTGACCGTGTGACGTCACTAAACGGTGTGACCGTGTGATGTCACTAAACGGTGTGACCGTGTGACCGTGTGACGTCACTAAACGGGTGACCGTGTGATGTCAGTAAACGATGTGACCGTGTGACGTCACTAAACGATGTGAACGTGTGACGTCACTAAACGATGTGACCGTGTGATGTCACTAAACGGTGTGACCGTGTGAATGTGTGACGTCACAAAACGTTGTCACCGTGTGGACGTGTGACCGTGTGAACGTGTGACGTCACTAAACGGTGTGACCGTGTGGACTGTGTGACGTCACTAAACGGTGTGACCGTGTGACCGTGTGATGTCACTAAACGGTGTGACCGTGTGACCGTGCGACGTCACTAAACGATGTGAACGTCGCCGTGAACGACGTCAATAACAGGTTGTGTTACATTCCCTGTTTATGGGGCATTCTGGGATGATGTGACATTGAGGGGGGGAGGGGTGATCCCGCGGGTCACGGGGTCATGGGTCACCCCCCCCCCTCACGCCGCGCCGCGCTGACGTTGACGCTGAGATCGGTTCAGCGTAACCAGGTTCACCAGGTTAATCCCCGGGATGGCAGACGGACATATGATAAAAGAATGAATCGGCTGGGCTTAAATTTGCTGGAATTTAGAAGGATGAGAGGGGATCATATAGAAACATGTAAAATTATTAAGGGATTGGACAGGCTAAATGCAGGGGGGAAATGACCATTTTGGGGAGCCCAGAACCAGGAGTCACAGTTTAAGAATAAAGGGAAGGCCATTTAGGACTGAGATGAGGAAAAACGTTTTCACCCATAGAGTTGTGAATATGTGGAATTCTCTGCCACAGAAGGCATTGCTTTCACTGGATGTATTCAAGGGATATGGGGGTCTTGGGGTTAACGGAATCAAAGGATATGGGATATGGGGAGAAGCTAGGAACAGGGTACTGATTCCGGATGATCAATCATGAATGGACTAGTCCTGCAACACTTTTCTATGTTTTCTATGTTTTCTAAGACAAGGTGAAGCTCTGTTCAATCTGCAGTTCATTTTGTGATGAATGGTTTCAGACCAGTCGACAGGTTGATGTTAACCAAACAACAAGGTTTGTCTGGAGGCAAATGGGCAACTCATCCTTGTGGCCTGTCCACAAGGCAATTCAGAGAGAGCTGCCACGCACACCGACCATATCTTTGCCTATTTATCACGAAATACATGTTTCCATTCATGCTGTGTACATCTGGTACACGTAGAAACTGAAAAAAACACTTCACTTAAGCAGTTGACAGGCAGATGTTTGAGCTAATCTTGGTCTTGGTCTTGGTTATTGGTCCTCCAAAATATTCCAAATTTAATTTAAACTGGAGGTGGCGGAGTATGGACTTAAGCAAGAAGGCCTTCTTGGAGAAGAGCTGCCTGAAATGTAGTTGCGTCAGGTTGAGTAACTATAGTAGTGTGAAGACTATTCCATGCTTTAATTGTGCGAGGGAAGCATGAATTGCTATATACATCTGTCTTGGTTCGGTAACGTACAAGCATGTCCATTCATCTGCTGTGAGTTCGCATGAGAGAAATGTGTCACTGGTTAAAATGTACCTGGGCAGTGTGCGATGGAACTGGGTAACTGGTTGTTTTGTGAGATGTCCTGGTAATGGGTGTGGATCATCGAACGAAATCCATTTGTGTTGCATTATCAGTGAGATCGGTGATGGGTATGGATAAGCTGCTTCATTATCAGTGTGGTCAGTGATGGGACTGGATAAGCAGTTCTGTTATCCGTGAGTTTGGTGATGGGGCTGGATAAGCGGTGACATTATCATTGTGGTTAGTGATGGGTCTGGATAACCAATGGTATTATCAGTGTATTCACAAAATGCTGGAGTAACTCAGCAGGTCGGGCAGCATCTCGGGAGAGAAGGAATGGGTGACGTTTCGGGTCGAGACCCTTCTTCAGTCTGAAGAAGTATCTCGACCCGAAACTTCACCCATTCCTTCTCTCCCGAGATGCTGCCCGACCTGTTGAGTTACTCCAGCATTTTGTGAATAAATCGATTTGTACCAGCATCTGCAGTTATTTTCTTAAATGGCATTATCAGTGTGGTCAGTGAGGGGCCTGGATTGGCAGTTTCATTATCAGTGTGGTCAGTGATGGGTCCGGATAAGCAGTGGCATTAACAGTATAGTCAGTGCGATCAGTGATGGCTCTGGATAAGCTGTGACATTATCAGCATTATCAGTGTGATCAGTGATGGTTCTGGACAAGCTACGACATTATCGATGTAGTCATTGAAGAGTCTGGATAAGCTGTGACATTATCAAGTGTAGTCAGTGAAGGGCCTGGATAAGCTGTGACGTTATCAGTGTAGTAAGTGATGGGCCTGGATAAGCTGTGACATGATCTCATTGTCTTGCTGCTGTTTTACATTTGACATGATAGAAACATAGAAACATGGAAAATAGGTGCAGAAGGAGACCATTTGGCCTT
>NW_027604579.1:0-2818 GCF_053455715.1 Rhinoraja longicauda
GTTCTGTCCTATCCATGTACCTGTCTCAATGCTTCTTAAACACTGTGATAGTAACTCCTCCCAGCTAGGGGGTGTCACGGTGGCGCAGCGGCAGAGTTGCTGCCTCACAGCGCCGGAGACCCGGGTTCGATCCCAACTACGGGCGCCGTCTGTACGGAGTTTGTACGTTCTCCCCCGTGACCTGCATGGGTTTTCTCTGGGATCTCCGGTTTCCTCCCACACTCCAAAGACGTGCACGTTTGTCGGTTAGCTGGCTTCAGTAAAATTGTAAATTGTCCCTAGCGTGTGTAGGATGGTGTTAATGTGCGGGGATCGCTGGTCGGCGCGGGCTCGCCGGGGCCGAAGGGCCTGTTTCCGCACTGCATCTCTAAACTAAACTACACTAAACAGCCTGCTCCGGCAGCTTGTTCCATACACCCGCCACCCTCTGTGTGAAAGTTCCATTATTCCGTTCGGAGCGGTATTCCGCGGATTTATGAGCTCCAGGCCAGTGGCAACGTTGCGTGGCGGAGATCAACGTGTCGGCGCCTAATTCATCACCCTCGCCCCGCCGCGCTCTTCATCCCAGCTCCGTGACAGGGCACATGTGTTATCCCTTAAAAAACAATACACGCTTTAACACCTCCAAAATTAGAATCCGTTGGCTGCACTCTGACATGTGTGGGTGGTTTAGCCCGGCCTCACCTCCGCCCTTCCCCGCCCTTCCCCGCCCTGACCTCACCTCGCGTCACACTCCTACTTACCAGAATCCAGATTGCAAATCCCCCTCCTTGGCTCTCCATGGAACCCACAGTATGGGGTCGTCCATCTGAGTCCCGTGTCCTGAGGGGACCTTCTGGGATGTCCCATCTGAGAACCTCCTGCCTTGGAAGACCACCTCTGATCCCCTGTGTTGTGTCATAGAGTCATAGAGTGATACAGTGTGGAAACAGGCCCTTTGACCCAACTTGCCCACACCGGCCAACAGCTACACAAGTCCCACCTATTGTCTATTGTCTATTGTCTATTGCCTGCGCTTGGTCCATAACCCTCCAAACCTGTCCTATCCATGCACCTGTCCAACTGTTTCTTAAACGTTGGGATAGTCCCAGCCTCAACTACCTCCTCTGGCAGCTCGTTCCAAACACCCACCATCCTCTGTGTGAAAAAGGTTACCCCTCGGATTCCTATTTAATCTTTTCCCCTTCATCTTGAACCTATGTGCTCTGCTCCTCGATTCCCCTACTCTGGGGTAAAAGGACTGTGTTGCATCTACCCGATCTATTCCTCTCATGATTTTGTACACCTCTATAAGATCTCCCCACATCCTCCTACGCTCCATGGAATAGAGACCCAGCCTACTCAACCTCTCCCCATAGCTCACACCCTGTGTCATGGAGTCATAGGACATCGAAACATTCCCTTCGGCCCAACTGGTCCCGTGCTGACCAAAATGCCCATCTAAGCTATTCCCAGAGGCGGCACTGTGGCGCATTGGTAGAGTTGTTGCCCCACAGTGCCAGAGACCTGGTGCTGGATCCAGACAATGGGTGGGGTCTGTACGGGGTTTGTACGTTCTCCCTGTGACCACGTGAATTTTCTCCAGTTGCTCCGGTTTATTCCCACACTCCAAAATCGTTCACAGGTTTATAGGTTAATTGGCTTTGGTAAAAATCTTGAATTGTCCCCAGTGTGTGTAGGATAGTGCTAGTGTGATCGCCGGTCGGCGCGGACTCGATGGGCTGAAGGGCCTGTTTCCGCGCTGTATCTCTAAAGTGTAAAGTCTAACGCTATTGTTGGCTAGTCAGATCCCTTATGCAGTGTCAGAGAGTGATGGAGCATAGAAACAGGCTCTGCAGACCAAGACGCCTCGTCTATGTTATTGCTTGAAACCTTTCAATAGACAATAGACAATAGGTGCAGGAGTAGGCCATTCGGCCCTTCGAGCCAGCACCGCCATTCAATGTGATCATGGCTGATCATTCTCAATCAGTACCCCGTTCCTGCCTTCTCCCCATAACCCCTGACTCCGCTATCCGTAAGAGCTCTATTCATCCACCCATCCAAATGTCTATTAAATGTTGTTATAGTTCCTGCCCAACTACCCACTCCGGCAGCTCGTTCCATACACCCACCACACTCTGAGTGAAAACTTTGCCACTTGGGTTTCTATTAAACCTTTCCCTTCTCACCTTAAACCTACATCCCCTGGTTCTTGATTCCCCTACCCTGGGTAAAAGACTCTGTGCAATCACTCCATCAATTTCCCGTCTGATTTTATACACCACTAGGCCCGCATGATTCTCTAACTCTACGACTCTCTAAGCACAGCACAGGAGCAGGCCCTTCGGCCCACAATGTCCGTGCCAAGCATGACACCAAGTTAAACTAATCTCCTCTGCCTGCACGTGATCTATATCCTCCATTCCCTGCGCATCCACGTGCCTGTACGAATGCCTTTTAAACGCCACTATCGTATCTGCCTCCACCACCACCCCTGGCAGCTCGTTCCAGGCCCCCACCACCCTCCGTGTAAAAAACCTGCCCGCACATCTCCTTTAGGGCGGTCACAGTGGCGCAGCGGTAGAGTTGCTGCCTTACAGCGAATGCAGCGCCGGAGACCCGGGTTCGACCCCGACTACGGGCGCCGTCTGTACGGAGTTTGTTCGTTCTCCCCGTGACCTGCGTGCGTTTTCTCCGAGATCTTCGGTTTCCTCCCACACTCCAAAGACGTACAGGTTTGTAGGTTAATTGGTTTGATAAATGTTTTATAATAATAATAATAATAATAATAATAATAATACATTACATTTGTATAGCGCTTTTCTAGACACTCAAA
>NW_027604580.1:0-2807 GCF_053455715.1 Rhinoraja longicauda
TAGGGGTCGCCGGGAGTGTGGGGTTGAGGTTACAATCAGTTAAGCCGCGATCACATTGAGTGTTAAAACAGAGTGGACGGGCCATTTTAGTCTGATGTGATCTGTTGAACTAATTCATCACGCTGACAAAGGCTGTCCAGTCCACCTTTAAACTGGGCACCAGAAGCATTGAGACGGTCCCTTAAATTTGGGATTGCCTTGCTGAGTGAAGGAAATCAGATAAACAACACGAGGTGGAGAGTTGGACCAGATGGAGTTTGAACCAATATCCCCTTTGCTGGAAAAATGCCGCTCCCAATTTCCATCCCCCAGTATCGCCACAATTCCCAGTCTTTGGAGTTTCTCAATCAATTCCCTGAATACATCACGACCTGTCTCAGCAGGGATTTCACTTGGCTGATGTCATCTGTTTGCGAATCATTTCAAAAGCTCTATTTTTAATTCTGTTGAAACTTCACTGTCCCGGTGGAGACGGAAAATGGTATAAAATCTCCGGGAATGTTCTGCCCCGGCATTTCATTCCGAGAGATTACCGGTAGTTCACGGGGACACGTCGCAGGTCAGAGAAAATGGGGGAAAAGCTTTGGGAATATTTCGACGTGGAGAAAATCTTGTACGTGATCATTGCTGCCGTTGGAGTCCCTGGTAAGTGAACAGAACAATTCAAGTTTTATAACTCCGTCCGCTAACCGGTGTTGACCCGATTCCGATCGTTTTCACAAGCTTCCCAACTGATGATCGTTGTGCAAGGTTATGTGAGGTATATCAATCCTCTAAATTACATATTTTTGAATCAACGTTGTGACTTTTCTCATTTTCAGGCAGCCGAAACTAACCCTCTCTTTCTCCCACTGCCGGGACCCACTAGAATGTTGTTCTTGCCTTCAGTGGGACCATGCCCAGAGTTGTCCCAGTGCTCGGGACAGGCAGCTCTCCGGGACGATGTGACTGGGAAGGGGTTTACATTGTGAAGTTCACTGTGTCTGAGTTATTGATCAGAGTGAACACCCGCTCCTGTGGACACGTCTCACTGTGGAGTTTGTCACAGTCGGATTCCAACGCCTGTTGGTCAATAATTGGATCGATCTCCTGAACCGGTGGCCGCGGATCTACCGGCGTGTGTTGTTACCGAACTGAGGAATGAATCCATTAACGGAGCCACTCTGCTGCCGGATCCTAAGTTGTCCCTGCCTTCCTTCTGGAACCCTCCTCGTCCCCATCAGATGCCGAGTTCCCAGAGCCCCGGTTAAACGCGGCCCGTCACGGTTAAGTCTGTGAAACCGGCCCCCATCAGAGACTGTGAGCGGGGTTAACTGTAGACAGGACCATTCCCGCCTATTGTAGCGGGCGGCTGCTCGTTCCCTCCCCGCCCTTTACCCCGCCCGTCGCCTTATCTCCTCTCCCCTGAAACAGGCAGGTCGGGCACAGTCGGAGCCGGGTCTGACATTGTTAAACCTGCAGCCGCGCACCGACTCCAACACTCCTGATCTCCAGCTGAAAGTGGAGCCGGTGTTCAGCCCCGGAGACCGTTTTCAGTAATGCCCAGTGTCCGCTCCCCTTCTCTTTCCGCAGTGAATTTAGTGGCGATTGTGATCCTGTCCCGGGGAAAGTGCGGCCTCTCCACCTGCACCACTCGCTACCTGGTGGCCATGGCAGCGGCCGATCTACTAACCCTGATCACCGAGGTCATTTTGTATCAGATTCGATACCATTACTTTTATTGGAGTTTCCTGTCCATCACCCCTGTGTGCAGTGTTAACGAAGTACTGAGGTCTGCAGCTACAGACTGTTCTGTCTGGTTCACCGTCACTTTCACCTTTGATCGCTTTCTCGCCATTTGTTGCCAGAAGCTGAAAACTAAATATTGCACCGGGAAAACTGCGGCTGCGGTTCTCGCAACAGCCGGCGTTCTGCTGTGTCTGAAAAACGTTCCCCGCTACTTCACACGGGAAACACCGGACAACCATCGACAATGTCCCGTGGGGCTGTTACCTGGTGGACAGTTATTACACTGACCCCGGGTGGGTGGCATTTGACTGGATCGACACGGTTTTCAACTCCGCTCCTCCCTTTCGCTGTGATCCTGCTGCTCAACTCTCTGACAGTCCGGCACATTTTAGTGGCCAGTCGGGTCCGTCAGGGGCTGCGGGTTGAGAGCAAGGTGGAGAAGCGCAGTGACCCGGAGATGGAGAACAGGAGGAGGTCTGTGGTTTTACTCTTCACCATCT
The DNA here is from genome assembly GCF_053455715.1 of Rhinoraja longicauda. NCBI lineage: Eukaryota > Metazoa > Chordata > Chondrichthyes > Rajiformes > Arhynchobatidae > Rhinoraja > Rhinoraja longicauda. Next base: position 2,229 of record NW_027604580.1, read on the forward strand.
CCGGCAGCTTCGTCCTCCTGTGGCTGACGTATGTTGTAGAATTCGTCTATTATCAGATCACAGGGATTGGAACTGATGGGAATGATTCTCAATTTATCTTTAGCTACGTCGGGTATTTGCTGAGGAATCTCAGCTGCTGCACCAACACATTTATTAACGCGGTGACCCAGTCCAAGTTCAGGGAGCAGGTGAAGAGCGCGGTGAAATATCCGCTCACCTCAGCGCTGCGGCTCATTAATAAACCCCCGCCCTGAGCGCATCCCAGAGGGGGGGCCGCAGTCTCTCCGCTCCGGGCTCCGGCTCCTCACATTCACCGCCACATCTTCCAGCTGTCAGTCCCGGGCGGATGATCCCATCGCCGGCCCCGCTCCGGGACCCCCAGCCCCTCACATTCACCCAATCTCCCCCTTGCTCAAAGATGCAGATTAAGCAGGAAAAATAACACCATTGCCTGTCATATATATTGATCATTTTTAATGACAGTCCCCTGATCATTGAAGTGTTTATTTCAGTTTCTACCCCCTCATGCTCACCCCCCCCCCCCCCTCCGCACTGGGGACCGGTCAGGGGTAGGGTGGG
>NW_027604581.1:0-2804 GCF_053455715.1 Rhinoraja longicauda
ACAAATTGGGAGACCAAATGTGCACACAATACCTCAGATGTGGTCTCACCAGGGGCCCTGTACAACTGCAGAAGGATCTCTTTGCACCTGTACTCAAATCCTCTCCTTGCGAAGGCTAACATGCCATTAGCTTTCTTCATTGCCCTGCTATACCTACATGCTTACTTTTAGTGACTGATCTACAAGGATTCACAGGTCTTGTTGCACTTCCTCTTTTCATAACCTGACACCATTCAGATAATAATATTGCCTTCTTGTTCTTGCCACCAAAGTGGATAACCTCACATTTATCCACATTACACTGCATCTGCCCACTCACCCAACCTATACAAGTCACCCTGCATCCTCATAGCATCTTTTTCACAGTTCATCATGCCACCCAGCTTTGTGTCATCTGCAAATCTGCTTATGTTACTTTTTATTCCTTCATCAAAATCATCTATATATGGATTGTAAATGGCTGCGGTCCCAGAACCGAGCCTTGCGGTACCCCATTAGTCACTGCCTGCCATTGCGAAAGGGACCCATTAATTCCTACTCTTTGTTTCCTATCTGCCAACCAATTTTCTATCCATGTCAATTGAACGTCGACTTCTCCAACTTCAGATAGCTCCTCTGTCCCTCCCTTCCCCTCCTCCTTCCCAGATCTCCCTCTATCTTCCTGTCTCCACCTATATCCTTCCTTTGTCCCACCCCCGACATCAGTCTGAAGAAGGGTCTCGACCCGAAACGTCACCCATTCCTTCTCTCCCGAGATGCTGCCTGACCTGCTGAGTTACTCCAGCATTTTGTGATTAAATCGATTTGTACCAGCATCTGCAGTTATTTTCTTATACCACTGCCCCCAATACTACGTGCTCTAATTTTGCCCACTCATCTCCTGATTGCCCACTAATTGGCCACTAACCAGTGTCCTCATGTACCTGTCCAAATGTCGTAGTGTTATTATTATGGCACTCCCTATGATACTGTGCACCTCCATGAGATCACTGCTCTCTCTAGTGAGCTCCATGGAATAAAGTCCTGGGGTGTCCAGCCTTTCCCTCGAGCTCCGAACCTTGTCTCCGGGCAACTTGTTCGATAATATATTCAGCGCTCTTTACAATTAGTGGCATATTGCCCAAACACGGTGGCTAAAAATATGCACATTACTCCAAGTGCGTCCTCACTAACGTCTTGTCCAACTGAACATAACTTTCCAACTTTTAAATTTTATTCACTGGCTGATGAAGACAGTGGGCCAAAAAAACCTTCTCCACCACCCTATCCCCCTGTTACGTCCCTTTTTTTGCAACTATGTACTTTTGTTCTGAGATTCCTCTGCTCTACAACACCCCCCAGCGAACTATCATTCACGGTGAAGATCATGCCCTGGTCTGACTTCCCAAAATTTAAACCTCACACTTACCTGCAACAACTAACGTCTTGTCCAACTGAACATAACTTTCCACCATTTGCTATTTCTCAGCTCACTTTCCAATCTGAAAAAGTTCCTGCTTTAATTCTTGCTCACCATTTTCACTGACTGTGATATCACAGGGGGGGAGATAAAAAGGCGAAAGAGAGAGGGGGTGAGAGACTGAGGGTGAGAGAAAGATTGAGAGAGGGTGAGAGAGAGGGGAGAGAGAAAGAGAGAGAAAGGGTGGAGAGGGAGAGTGATAGGGTAGAAAGAGGGGGAGAGGGGGTATCAAATATTAGTTGTTTAATTTATTATTTTTAATGTTTTCTTATACAGTGGAGGGGGGAGAGAAAGAGGAGAGAGAGAGAGAGGGAGAGGGAGAGATAGGGAGGGGGAGGGGGAGAGAGGGGATAACAAATATTAGCTTAATATATTGTAAATTTTATTATAAAGTGGAGGGGGGCAGGGTATCAAATATTAATATAGTTTAATTTAGTTTAGTATATTTAGTCAAAAGGGATGAGAGGGAGATGGGGTGAGTGTGTGAGAGAGAGAAGGGGAGAGAGAGAGGGTGTGGAATGTTTGGTATATTAGTTGTTTCTGCGCTATATCTCTAAATTAATAAATCTGTGAACGGGCGATCGCTGGTCGGAACGGACTGGGTGGGCTGAATGGCCTGTTTCCGTGCTGCATCTGAAATAAAAAGGGAAAAGGTGAAACAGGTATAGGAGGGCGAGTTTTCGGCCTGTTTCAAGATGGCCGACTTTTGCCTCCTGTTCCCACCAGAGGACAACAGAAAGGTCGTTTACTCCCGTAACCACGAAATATCACCATCCCCCACCCCACCCCTTATCCAGAGTCCAGTCCCCATGATGGTCAACATCTACACTGAATAGGTGGTGGTGTTTCAGGACAGGGGGAGGGGGGAGAGTGAGAGAGGGGAATAAGAGGGGGAGAGAGTTGAGGGGAGAGGGACGAGGAAGAGAGAGGTGTGAGAGCGAGAGGGGAGAGATGGGAGGGAGACAGGGCACCGAAAGGGAGGTGGAAGAGAGAGGGAAGTAAGAGAGGGGGAGAGAGAGTGGAGGCGGAGTGAGAGAGAGTGAGAGAGAGGGCAGAGAGAGCGGGCAGAGAGAGGGAGAAATGGGAGAGAGTAGGAGAGAGAGAGAGGGGGAGAGGGGGGATCAAATATTTGTTAGGTTTAATTTATTATTGTAAGTGTATTATAAAGTGCAGGGGGGAGAATGAGGGGGTAGAAACTGAAATAAACACTTCAATGATCAGGGACTGTCATTAAAAATGATCAATACATATGACAGGCAATGATGTTATTTTTCTGCTTAATCTGCATCTTTGTGCAACGTGGCCACTTGTTGATGTTTAATTCCTCTGACTTCAAGGCTAGAGT
>NW_027604582.1:0-2799 GCF_053455715.1 Rhinoraja longicauda
TGCAATCCTTTTATCTTTTAATCTCTCGTCTCAACTACCTGACTGTGAAAACGCTATTCACCTGCATCCGCTCATCATACAACTCGTTTTGTCCTGCTCCCTCTGTTCCAGCCTTGTCCCCATTCCCACCATAATCAATCTGAAGAAGAGTACAGAGACGATACGTCGCCTATCCATGTTCTTGGAAGGCTTCGGAAGTCTAGCATGTCCCCACCAACTCTCACAAACTTCTAAAGATGCACCATAGAAAGTATATTATCGTGATGCATCACAGCTTGGTATGGGAACAGCTCCAGGAATGCAAGAAATTGCAATGAATTGTGGACGCAGCCTGGACCATCACACAAACCACCTTCCGTATATTGACTCCATCTACTCCTCACGCAGGATCGGCAAAACCAGCAGCATAGTCAAGGACGAGTCGCACCCGGGCCATTACCACTTCTCCCCGGTCCCTTCAGGCAAGTGTGAAAATGCACGCCGCAGATTCAGGGACAGTTTCTTCCCAGCTGTTTTCAGTCAACTGAATCATCCTACCACAACCAGACAGCAGTGCTGAACTATCTACCTCTTTGATGACCCTTGGACGATTCTTGATTGGACTTTGCTGGTTTTACCTTACAGTAAACGTTAACCAATAATCTTGTATCTATACATTGTCAATGGCTTGATTGTAATCATGTATTGTTTTGCCGCTGACTGGATAGCACGCGACAAAAGGTTTACACTGTACTTCGGCAAACGTGACAATAAACTAAACTAAATTGATAAACTAAACTAATCTTCTCCAGAGATTCAGCCTGACTCGCATTGGTTATTGTTTGTGTGTGAGTCAATGCATGAGTGTATCCGTACGTATATGCAAGTGTGAATATGTGAGATTGTGCAAATGAGTTGGAGTGTGTGTGTTGGTATATGGTTTTGCAAAGATTACAATGATTCAATGGAACATTCTTGACACATGTACCGAGGGACAGTGAAATGCTTTGTTTTGCAGACAACCCGGTAAAATCATGTAGCAGACCTCACCCAGGCTATACGCAAGTGTCGCCACATTTTGCCGCCAACAAAGTTACAAACGTTGGCCGAATAGTTCTATCTCCTGCCTGCCGTCGCACCGCGGGTCGCACCGCGGGTCGCCCCTTTGTTCTCGGCGGCCTTCCTCGCTCTCCGACGGTCCACCTGGCTCTCTGCTGTTGCTCGGGGCTCCCTCCTCGCTTTCGAAGGAACGTCCGCGGTGGACGAGCCGGGATTCCGGGCCCACTGAAGGACTTGTGCCCGCTCAACTGGAAGATCCCGGCCGGTCGCCGCGAACACCTCGGGAAACTTCTGAATATAAAAATGTGTAAAGGATGGGAGGTAACCAGCATGGGGGAGTAAGGGGTGGGAGGTGGACAGCCTGGGGCAATTAGAGATGGGACGGAGTCTGCTTGGGGCAGTAAGGGTTGGGATATAGCCAGCTTGGGGGAGTAAGGAATGGGAGGTAGCCAACATGGGCGAGTAAGGTGGATGGGGAGAAGCTAGAATCGGTGAGTAAGGGGGATGAGAGGAAGCCAGCTTGGGGGATTGGGTGAGGGGAGGTAGCCAGCTTGGGCGTGTAAGGGATGAGGGGATGCCACCTTAGGGGAGAAAAGGGTGGGACTTGGCCATCGTGGGGGAGTAAGGTATGGAACGTGGCCGGCTTGTGGGAGTAAGGGATGGGAGGTGGCCATCTTGTGGTGTAAGGGGATGGGATGAAGCCAGATTTGGGGAGTAATGGGGATGAGAGGGAGCCAGCTTGGGGGATGAAGTGGACTGGGAGGTGGCCGGCTTCGGGGAGAAAGGGGAATGGCAGGACGACAGCTTGGGACAGTAAGGGGAATGGGAGGAATCCAGCTTGGGGGGAGTAAGACGATTAAGAGGTCTGGGAAATAGCCATCTTTGTGGGGGGGGGGGGGGGGGGGTGCGGCACGGAAGCGCGATAGAAGATAGCCAGCATGGGGGAGAAAGGGATGGAAGGTAGTCAGCTTGGGGGTGCAAGGAGGGTGGGAGGTAGCCAGCTTGCGGGAGCAAAGGGAATGGGAGGACCCCAGCTTGGGGAATAAGGTGTGGGAGGTAGCCAACTTGGGACAGTAAGGGTTGGGATGTAGACAGTTTGGTGAACTATGGGATGGGAGCTAGGCAGCTTGTGGGATTATGTGGACTCGGAGGTGGCCAGCTTGTGGGAGTAGTGGGAATGGGAGAAAGAATGCTTGGGGGAGTAAGCGGGATGGGAGGTGGCCAGGATGGGGGAAGTAACGAAGGGGATGTAGCCAGCTTGGGAGGGAGAAAGGGGAATGGGAGGGAAAAAAGGGGAATGGGAGAAAACCAGCTTGGGGGAGTAAGGGATGGGAGGAGTCCAAATTGGGCGAGTTGGTTGGATGGGGAGTAAGCCAGATTCCGGGATTAAGGGGGTGAGAGCAAATCAACTTGGGGGAGTGTGGGTTGGGAGGTAGCCACATTGTGGGAATAAGGGGTGGGACGTTGCCAGTTTGGGGGAGTAAGGGATGAGAGGAAGCCACGTTTGGGGAGAAAAGGATGGGTGGTATCCAGCTTGGGGGAGGAAGGGATGGAAGGCTGGTAACTTGGGGGAGTAACGGATAGGACGTGGCCAGCTTGAGGGTGTAAGGTAAGGGACGTAGCCAGCTTTGGGGATTAAGGGGGCAAATGGAATGGTAGGAAGACAGCTTGGGGGAGTAAGGGGAATGAGGGGAAGCTAGCTTGGGGGGAGGGGTGGGAGTTATGGAGCTTGGGTGAGTAAGGGATGGGAAGTAGCCAGCT
>NW_027604583.1:0-2795 GCF_053455715.1 Rhinoraja longicauda
AACATTTTTTCCTGCATCTACCTCGTCCAGTCCTTTTATAATTGTACACGTCTCCGTAAGACCCCCCCCCTCATCCTTCTAAACTCCAGTGAATACAAGCCCAGTCTTTCCAATCTTTCCTCATATGACAGTCCCGCCATCCCGGGATTAACTTCGTGAGCCCACGCTGCACTGCCTCAAGAGCAAGGATGTTCTTCCTCAGATTTGGAGACCAGTACGGCACACAGTACACAAGGTGTGGTCTCACAGGGTCCTATACAGCTACAGAAGGACCTCTTTACTCCTATACTCAAATCATTTTCCAGTCCATCTTCTCAAGACAACCTGAAGTAGTTCTCGTTGTGTACTGACCACTGCTGTCTTACACTTCTATTGGCACCACGTTCTGAAATCCCTGTCTGTAACCCGACAGGAGTAATAGACTCGTTACCTCTCGTTAGATGGCCAATGGGAGGCATCAAGATCGTGTCAGGGATGTTTTATTGTCACAAGTCGCAAATAGAACAGGGAACGTGTTACTTGCAGCATCAGGGAAGTATATGCATACACAGTGCTAATAAAAACAATATATGAAGAAATAAACAAGCAAAAATAGTGCCAAAAAAAGCAATCTCCCAATTCTATGTGGTCAAGTCAAGTCAAGTTCATTTGTCACATACACATACACGACGTGCAGTGAAATGAAAGTGGCTATGCCTGCGGATTGTGCACAGAAAAGAATTACAGTTACAGCATATAAATAAAGTTAATACAGTTAATACAGAGAAGACAAAATTTAGTCCCTGGAGTTATAAAAGTTAACAGTCCTGATGGCCTGTGGGAAGAAACTTCGTCTCATCCGCTCCCTCCTATCCTCTCCCCTCCCGTAGTCGACGCTCTCTCCTACCTCTCCCCCCTCCTCTCTGCTCCCCCCCGCAATGCGGCGCTCCCTCCTTTCCTCTCTCCTTCCGTAGCCGGCGCTCTCTCCTCCCTCTCCCCCCCCCCGCATTGCGGCGCTCCCTCCTTTCCTCCTCCCCACCCCGCTCCCGCAGTGCGGCGCTCCCTCCTCTTCCCGTCCCTTCGACTTCCGTCCACAGAGTTGCGCTCCATCTAATCCTCTCCCGACCCCCTCTGACAGTGCGGCTCTCCCCCTTCTTCCCCTCCACTCCACTACCCTCCCCTCTCCTCCCGCAGCGAGGCGTTCCCTGCCTACCCCCTCTCTTACCCTCACTCCCGCAGTGCGGCGCTCCCTCCTCTCCCCTCCCCTCCCGCAGTGCGACGCTCCCTCCTCTCCCCCTCCCCTCCCGCAATACGATGCTCCCCCCTCTCCCCTTCCCCTCCCGCAGTGCGGCGCTCCCTCCTCTCCCACAATCACTCCGAATTGCGGCGCTCCCTCTTCCCATTCCGCTCCACTCTCGCATTGCGGCGCTCCCTCCTCTCCCCCCTCCCCTCCCGTAGTGCGGCGCTCCGTCCGCTCACTCCATTCTACTCGCAGTGCGGCACTCCCTCCTCCCACTCCACTCCAATCTCGCAGTGCGGCGCTCCCTCCTCTCCCCCTCCCCTCGTTTCCCCTCCCGCAGCGTTGCGCTCCCTCCTCTTCCCACTCCCCTCCCGCAGTGCGGCACTCCCTCCTCCCACTCCACCCCACTCCCACACTGCGGCGCTCCCCTCCTCACTCGCTCCCATTACGCCCTCTCTCCTCACACAGTGCGGCGCTCTCTCCTCTCCCACTCCCCCCCCGCAGTGCGGCGCTCCCTCCTCTCCCTCTCCCCTCGTTAATTTACCTTACTTCAGTTTATTGAGTCAAATAAATGAATGAAGAAATGAATGAATGAATGAACAAGTTTATTGGCCATGTACATATTCAAGGAATAATAGGAGAGGGAGGGGGTGACGGGAGGAGAAAGAGAGAGAGAGGGAGAGGGAAAGGGAGAGAGGGAGAGAGAGAGAGAGAGAGAGAGAGAGAGAGAGAGAGAGAGAGAGAGAGAGAGAGAGAGAGAGAGCGAGAGTAGAGAGAGAGAGAGAGAGAGAGAGAGAGAGAGAGAGAGAGAGAGAGAGAGGAGAGGAGAGAGAGAGAGAGGAGAGAGAGAGAGGGAGGGAGGGAGGGAGAGAGGGAGGGAGGGAGGGAGAGAGGGAGAGAGGGAGAGAGGGAGAGAGGGAGAGAGGGAGAGAGGGAGAGAGGAGAGAGAGAGAGAGAGAGAGAGAGAGAGAGAGGCGCTGTAGGGTAAGAGTGAAGGTCGTGAGAAAGTGGAGAAAGAGAGGGAGGGAGAGATAGAAGAGAGAGATAGGGAGAGAGATTGGAGAGAGAGTTGGAAGAGAGGGAAAAAGAGAGAGAGAGGAGATAGTTGCAGGGGAATGGGGTGAGAGTGAGAGTTGGAAGAGAGGATGAATTAGAGGGGTAGAGAGAGAAGGTGAGTTAGAGAGGATGAGTTAGAGGGGGAGAGAGGGTGGAGGAAGCCGGAGAGACTGCGGCCGCCCTCTGGGATGCGCTCAGGGCGCGGGTTTATTAATGAGCCGCAGTGCTGAGGTGAGCGGATATTTCACCGCGATCTTCACTTGCTCCCTGAACCTGGACTGGGTCGCCGCGTAAATAAATGTGTTGGTGCAGCAGCTGAGATTCCTCAGCAACAACCCGACGTTGTGAAAGATCCACTGAGAATCATTCAGATCACTTCCAATCCCTGTGATCTGATAATAGACGAATTGTACAACGTTGGTCAGCCACAGGAGAATGAAGCTGCCGGAGATGGTGAAGAGTAAAACCACAGACCTCTTTCTGCTCTCCATCTCCGGGTCACTGCGCTTCTCCCCCTTGC
>NW_027604584.1:0-2791 GCF_053455715.1 Rhinoraja longicauda
AAGGCAGAGAATGTTATTGTCCCGGCGCAAAATCAGCCCCACTGCAGGCAAGCAAGGAGTTAATGGTTACCGGCCTCGCCGGGAGTGTGGGGGTGAGGCTGCAGTCAGTTAAGCCGCGATCATATTGAGTGGTCAAGCGGAGTGGAGGGCCATTTTAGTCCGAGGTGATCTGTTAATCTAATTCCTCAACCTGTGGACAAATGTCGCCCAGTCCACCTTCAAACTGGGCACCAGAAGCCCTGAGATGGTCGCTGGAATTTGGGATTGCCTTAGTGAGCGAAGCGGATTGAAGGAAATCAGACAAACAACATGTGGTGGAGAGTTGGACCAGATGGAGTTTGAAGCAATATCCCCTTTGCTGGAACAATCCCGCTCCCAATTTCCATCCCTCAGTATCGCCACAATTCCCAGTCTTTGGAGTTTCTCAATAAATTCCCTGAATAAATCACGACCTGTCTCAGCAGGGATTTCACTTGGCTGATGTCATCTGCTTGCGAATCATTTCAAAATCTCTATTTTTAAACTCTGCTAAAACTTTACAGTCCCAGTGGTACGGAAAATGGTATAAAATCTCCGGGAATGTTCTGCCCCAGCATTTCATTCCGAGAGATTACCGGTAGCTCACGGGGACACGTCGGTGGGCAGAGAAAATGTGGCACCATTATTGGGAATATTTAGACGTGCAGAAAATCTTGTACGTGATCATTGCTGCCGTTGGAGTCCCTGGTAAGTGAGCAGAACAATTCATGTTTTATAACCCCGTCCGTTAACCGGTGTTGACCTGGTTCTGATAATGTTGCAATATTCCCAACTGATTATCGTTGTACAAGAATATGTGAAGTATATCAATCCTCTCAGTGAAATATTTTTGAATTAACGCTGTGGTTTTTCTTATTTTCAGACAGCCGATACTAACCCTCTTTTTCTCCCACTGCCGGGACCCACTAGAATGTTGTTCTTGCCTTCAGTGGGACCTTGCCCAGAGTTGTCCCAGTGCTTGGGACAGGCAGCTCTCCGGGACGGTGTGACTGGGAGGGGTTTACATTGGGAAGTTCACTGTGTCTGAGTTATTGATCAGAGTGAACACCCGCTCCTGTGGACACGTCTCACTGTGGAGTCTGTCACAGTCGGATGCCACCGCCTGTTGCTCAATAATTGGATCGATCTCCTGAACATGTGGCCGCGGATCTACCGTCGTGTGTTGTTACCGAACTGAGGAATGAATCCATTAACGGAGCCACTCTGCTGCCGGATCCTAAGTTGTCCCTGCCTTCCCTCTGGAACCCTCCTCGTCCCCATCAGATGCCGAGTTCCTAGAGCCCTGGTTAAACGCGGCCGGTCACGGTTAAGTCTGTGAAACCGGCCCCATCAGAGACTGTGAGCAGGGTTAACTGTAGACAGGACCATTCCGCCTATTGTAGCGGGCGGCTGCTCGTTCCCTCCCCGCCCTTTACCCCGCCCGTCGCCTTATCTCCTCTCCCCTGAAGCAGGCAGGTCGGGCACAGTCGGAGCCGGGTCTGACATTGTTAAACCTGCAGCCGCGCACCGACTCCAACACTCCTGATCTCCAGCTGAAAGTGGAGCCGGTGTTCAGCCCCGGAGACCGTGTTCAGTAATGCCCAGTGTCCGTCCCCTTCTCTTTCCGCAGTGAATTTAGTGGCGATTGTGACCCTGTCCCGGGGAAAGTGCGGCCTCTCCACCTGCACCACTCGCTACCTGGTGGCCCATGGCAGCGGGCCGATCTACTCGCCCTGATCACCGTGGTCATTTTGTATCGGATCCGATACCATTACTTTTATTGGAGTTTCCTGTCCATCACCCCTGTGTGCAGTGTTAACGAAGTACTGAAGTATTCAGCTACAGACTGTTCTGTCTGGTTCACCGTCACTTTCACCTTTGATCGCTTTGTCCGCATTTGTTGCCAGAAACTGAAAACAAAATATTGCACCGGGAAAACTGCGGCTGCGGTTCTCGCAACAGCCGGCGTTCTGCTGTGTCTGAAAAACGTTCCCCGCTACTTCACACTGGAACCCTGGACAACCATCGACAATGCCCCGTGGTTCTGTGACCCCGGTGGACAGTTATTTACACCTGACCCCGGGTGGGTGGCATTTGAACTGGTTCGACACGGTTTTAAACTCCGCTCCTCCCTTTCGGCTGTGGATCCTGCTGCTCAACGCTCTGACAGTCCGACACATTCTAGTGGCCAGTCGGGTCCGTCAGGGGCTGAGGGGTCAGAGCAAGGGGGAGAAGCGCAGTGAACCCGGAGATGGAGAGCAGGAGGAGGTCTGTGGTTTTACTCTTCACCACTCTCCGGCAGCATCATCCTCCTGTGGCTGACGGTGGTTGTAAACGTCGTCTATTATCAGATCACAGGGATTGGGACTGATGTGAATGGATTCCCAACGGATCTTTAGCGACGTCGGGGTATTTGCTGATGAATCTCAGCTGCTGCACCAACACATTTATTTACGCGGGTGACCCAGTCCAAGTTCAGGCAGCAGGTGAAGAGCGCGGTGAAATATCCGCTCACCTCAGCGCCACGGCTCATTAATAAACCCGCGCCCTGAGCGCATCCCAGAGGGCGGCCGCAGTCTCTCCGCTCCGGGCTCCGGCTCCTCACATTCACCGCCGCATCTTCCAGCTGTCAGTCCCGGGCGGATGATCCATCGCCGGCCCCCGCTCAGGACCCCCCCAGCCCCTCACATCCACCCAATCAAAGACGCAGGTTAAGCAGAAAAAATAACACCATTGCCTGTCATATATATTGATCATTTTTAATGACAGTCCC
>NW_027604585.1:0-2776 GCF_053455715.1 Rhinoraja longicauda
CCCTCTCTCTCCCTCCTCCCCCCTCTCTCCCTCCCTTCCTCTCGCTCCCCTGTCTCCCTCTCTCTCCTGCTCTCCCTCCCTCCCTTCCCCTCTCTCTCTCTCTCTCTCTCTCTCTCTCTCGCCCTCCCTCCCTCACAGTAACTAACACACTCAGGAACTCTTGTTCCACACACGAGCTGTTCACTGATTCACCGTCTTCGATGCATTGATGCAGGGGTCAGTTAATAAAGGCCCTCTTTCCCCCTCCCTCTCCCTACCCCCTCTCCCCACACCATCACCAATTTACTAACAGTCCTGTGGTAAATAAAATTGCACTAATTCTATGTAATGATTCTCCAAACCTGCATCATTTGTGTAGGAAGGAACTGCAGATGCCGGTTTAAACCGAAGATAGACACAAAGTGCTGGAGTAACTCAGCAGGTCAGGCACCCATCTCTGGAGAGAAGGAATGGGTGACATTTCGTGACGAGACCCTCCTTCAGACTGAGTCAGGGCGATATAGAGAGTTGTAGAACTAAGGGTGGCACGGTGGTGGAGACCCGGGCGATCGCTGGTTAGCGTGGAATCGGTGGGCCGAAGGGCCTGTTTCTGTGCTGTATCTCTAAACTAAATAGAGTGAACGGGCCGATCGCTGGTCGGCATTAATTTAAACTAACTAAATGAAAGAGATGCATAAAAGTAACGATGATAAAGCGTGGAAACTGGCCATTGTTAGCTGTCAGCTACATGCCTTTACTTTAGTTCAGTTTACAGATAAAGCGTGGAAACTGGCCATTGTTAGCTGTCAGCAACATGCCTTTACTTTAGTTCAGTTTACAGATAAAGCGTGGAAACAGGCCATTCGGCCCATCGAGTCCTTGCCGCCCAGCGATCCCCGCACATTAACACTATCCTACACCCACTAGGGACAATTTACATGAATGAGGGGAAGAATGATGGAGAGGGAGAAAGGGAAGGGAGGGTAGGAGGAAAGAAATGTGTGACTGTGGGAGAGAGAGAGGGAGGGAATCTGAGAGAGGGAAGTAGGGGGTGAATGAGGGAAGAGAGGGAGTGAATTAGAGGAGGGAGGGAATGAGGGCAGGAGGAAAGAAGTGGGTGACTGAAGGGAGAGGGATGGAATCAGAGAGGGATGAGGGAGGGGAGGGTGTAGGGGGTGAGTGAGGGAGGGAGGGGTGAGTGAAGGAGGGGTGAATGAGGAGGGGAGGGATGAATGAGAGAGGGGAGAGGAGGGGATGAGGGGGAGGGGTGATTGAGGGGAGGGAGAGAAGTGGATGAGGGGGAGGGGGTGAATGAGGCGAGGGGGTGAATTAGGGAGGGGAGGAGGTGAATGGGGGAGGGGAGGGGGTGAATTGGGAGGGAATGAGGGGAGGGGAGGGGTGAGTGAGGGAGGGAGGGGGTGAGTGAGGAGGGGTGAATGAGGGAGGGAAGGGGTGAGTGAGGGAGGGGTGAGTGAGGGAGGGATGAGTGAGGGAGGGAGAGGTGTGGGGAGGGGTGAGTGAGGGAGGGAGGGGGTGAGTGAGGGAGGGAGAGTGAGGAGGGGTGAGTGAGGGAGGGAGGTGTGAGTGAGGGAGGGGAGGGTGTGAGTGAGGGAGGGAAGGGGTGAGTGAGGGAGGGATGTGTGAGGGAGGGAGGGTGTGGTGAGGAGGTGTGAGTGAGGGAGGGGAGAGTGAGGGAGGGGGTGGTGAGGGAGGGAGGGTGTGAGTGAGGGAGGGGAGAGTGAGGAGGGGAGAGTGAGGGAGGGGGTGAGTGAGGGAGGAGGGGTGAGTTGAGGGAGGGGAGAGTGAGGGAGGGGGTGTGAGTGAGGAGGGGAGTGAGGGAGTGGGGGTGAGTGAGGGAGGGAGGGGTGGTGAGGGAGGGGAGAGTGACGGGAGGGGAGAGTGAGGGAGGGGGTGAGTGAGGAGGGAGTGAGGGAGGGAGGGGTGAGTGAGGGAGGAGAGGAGAGGGGTTAGTGGGCTACAGGGCCCTGGTGCATGCTGGGGTTGTAGTCCTATGAGGAGGAGCAGCATGGCCATGGACGGGGGAGCGGGGGGGGGGGGGGGGTGGAAGAGAGGGAATTAGGAAAGGAGAGATAGAGAGAGAGAGGGGGAATGATGTTGGGGAAGGAGGGAATGAGGGAGAGAGGGAGGGGGGATGCGGGGTGGAGGGAGAAAGAAAGTGTGTGACTGAGGGGAGAGGAGGAGGGAGAGAATAAGGGGAGGAGGGAGGGGAGGGTGTGAATGAGGGGAGGAAGGGAGTGAATGTAGGGAAGGGAATGAGTGCAGGGATGGTGAATGAGGGCAGAGAGGGTAGAGGGGATGGTGGGTGTGAGGGGAGGGAGGGTAGAGGGGATGGTGGGTGTGAGGGGAGGGAGGGTAGAGGGGATGGTGGGTGTGAGGGGAGGGAGGGAGGGTGGAGAAGGGAAGGAGGGGGAGGGAGGGTGGAGGAATGAAGTGTGTGACTGAGGGGAGAGGGAGGGAAGGGTCTGGTCAGCTCGTGTGTGTAGGATAGTGTTAGTGTGCGGGGATCGATGGTTGTCACGGACTCGGTGGGCCGAAGGGCCTGTTGCCGTGCTGTATCTCTAAACTAACCTAAACTATGCGACACACACTAGGGACAATTTACATTCACACCAAAGACAATTAACCTGCAGACCTGGACATCTTTGGCGTGTGGGACGAAACTGGAGCCCCCACAGAAATGGCAGATGAAGTTTAACACAGAAATGTGACCTGTTGCATTTTGGAAAGTCTAACATGGGCAGGGCCTACACATTGAATAGTGGGGCTCTGGGGAGCG
>NW_027604587.1:0-2748 GCF_053455715.1 Rhinoraja longicauda
ATACATCCCCCTGCTCCAAATACACAACATGGACAACAGGCAACAGATGCAGGAGGAGGCCATTCGGCCCTTCCAGCCCGTACGCACCGCCATTCATTGTGATCGCGGCTTATCGTCCACAATCAGTAACCCGTGCCTGCCTTCTCCCCATATCCCTTGATCCCACTAGCCCCGAGAGCTCTATCTAATTCTCTCTTAAACCCATCCAGTGAATCGGCCTCCACTGCCCTCTGTGGCAGAGAATCCCACACATTCACAACTGGAAACGTTTCTCCTCACCTCAGTTTTAAATGGCCTCCTCTTTATTCTTCGACCGTGTGGCCTCCGGTTCTGGACTCGCCCAACATTATTATTATTATTATTATTATTATTATTATTATTATTATTATTATTATTATTATTATTATTATTATTATTATTATTATTATTATTATTATTATTATTATTATTATTATTATTATTATTATTATTATTATTATTATTATTATTATTATTATTATTATTATTATTATTATTATTATTATTATTATTATTATTATTATTATTATTATTATTATTATTATTATTATTATTATTATTATTATTATTATTATTATTATTATTATTATTATTATTATTATTATTATTATTATTATTATTATTATTATTATTTCATCTGCTCTCTATGTCTCTCTCTCTCTGACTACTGACTACATTACTGAGAGGTAGAGAGAGAGAGAGAGAGAGAGAGAGAGAGAGAGAGAGAGAGAGAGAGGGAGGGAGAGAAAGAGAGAGAGAGAGAGAGTTAGAGTTTAGTTTTAGAGATTAATTATTATCTTATTATTATTATTAATTTTTTTAAATGTTTGAAATTATTATTAGTATCTTATTATTATTTGATCCTCTCTCTCTGTATCTTAATTATTATTATTATTATATTATTGTTATTATTATTATATTAGTCTCCCTCTCTCCCTCTCTTTCTCTCTCCCTCTCTCCCTCCCCAATGTTTAAAACTCTCTCTCTCTCTCTGTATCTTTATTATTATATCATTATTATAATTATTATTCTATTATTATTATTTCATTCTCTCTCTGTGTATCTTAATGAGTTTATTATTATTGTTATGATTATTATTGTATTATTATTATTATTATTATTATAGGATATTTTTATATTATAATATATTATGCTTCTACTTTTTATAATTATTAAACTACTTCCTCTTCTTATTATTATTCTCTCTCTCTCTCTCTCTCTCCCCCCCCCCCATCACATGTCAGGGGGGGTTTCAGGTTTCAGCGCATCCCCTTCTCCCCCCGTCACGTGGCGCTGAGACCCGCGACAGGAAGGGGCGGGGCCTCCTGGGAAGGGACTTCCGGGCGAAATGGACTTCCGTTGCGGTGACTTCCGTTATATGTGGATTTCCGTTAGAGGGTACTTCAGGGAGATGGGGTAGCTTCCGGGAGAGATTACTTCCGGTGGAGGGAACTTCCGGGAGAGAGAGGCCAAAGAAGAGAAGAGGGAGAGAAAGAGAGAGAGGAGAAAAGGAGAGTGAGAGGGAGGGAAAGGAAAGGAGAGGGTGAGAAGGAAAGGAGAGAGTGAAGAAGAGAGAAAGGGGGGGAGAGAGAGAGAGAGAGAGAGAGAGAGAGAGAGAGAGAGAGAGAGAGAGAGAGAGAGAGAGAGAGAAAAGAGAGGAGGGAGAGAAAAAGAGATAGAAAGAGGGAGGAAAGGAGATAAAGGAGAGAGAGGAGGAGAGGGAGAGAAAGAAAGAGAAAGGAGGAGGAAAAGGATAAAAGGGAGTGAGAGAAAAGAGGCAAAAGAACAGAGAGAGGGAGTGAGAGAGAAAAGGGAAAGGAGCAAGAGAGAGAAAGAGTGAAGAAGTGAGAAAGGAGGGAAAGGAGAGAGAGCGAAGAGAGAATGAAGGAGGGAAAGAAGAGAGAGAAAATAAAAAGAAGATGGGAAAGGAGAGAGAGAGAGAGAGAAAAGAGAAAGGTGGGAAAGGAGAGAGAGAGAGAGAGAAAAAAAAAGAGAGGGGAGAAAGAGAGAGGAGAAAAGGAGAGAGAAGGAGGGAAAGGAGAGAGGGAGAGAAGGACAGAGAAAAGGGAAAGTAGGGAGGAAGGGAGGGAGAGGGAGAGAAGGAAAGGAGAGAGTGAAGAGAGAGAGGAGAGAAAAAGAAAAGAGAGGAGGGAGAAAGAGAGAGGAGAAAGGGTAGAGAGAAAGGGAAAGGGGAGGAAAAGGAAAAAAGGAGGGAGAGAAAGAGAGATAAGGAACAGAGAGAGGGAGAGAAAGAAAGAAAGGAGAGAGGAAAGGAGAGAGAGAAAGAAGAGAGAGAGGAGAGAAAGGAGGGAAAGGAGAGAGGGGGAGAAGGAAAGGAGAGAGTGAAGCAGATTAAAAAAGGGGAGAGAGAAAGAAAAGAGAGGAGGGAGAGAAAGGGACATGGAGATAGGAGGGAGAGGGAAGGAAAGGAGGAAGGAGGAAGAGATAGAGAAAGAGAATGAGCAAAGGAGGGAGAGAGAGAAGGAGGAAGAGTCAGGTGAGAGAAAAAAGGGAGGGGGGAGCGAAAGAGACGGGGAGAGAGATGAAGGGAGGGGGCGAGTGAAGGAGAGAGGGAGAGAAAGAAAGTAATGCAAGAGGGCGGCAAGGGGGGTAGAATAGAGAGGAGAGAAGGAGGGATGAAGGGAGGAGAGAGAGGGAGAGAGAGAACGTAGAGAGGGTGAGAGGAGAGAGGGAGGAGGGGTGGATGGCTGCTCTTAATCAACAGCAACC
>NW_027604588.1:0-2747 GCF_053455715.1 Rhinoraja longicauda
CAAAGCGAGTTGAATGATGAGTGGGTGAATACCGTTTTAATAGTTAGGTGGTTGAGACCAGAGGTTAAAAGATAAAAGTTGCGAGATAAGGATTGAGCAGGTTGGAATTATAAAGAGAGAGGAGGGAATATCGGTTGAAGATGGAGGTGGAGGGGATTAACAAGAACGAGTCCGCGTGAAGGAAGAGATAGAGCGAGGGAAGAGCGTGAAGTTGCACGTTAGTTACCTGGCATTTGCTAATGTTCATACCATTAGGTTGCAAGGTTCCCAAGCGGACTATGAAGCGGCGTTCTTTCTGTTTTAATGTAACCTCTCTGGCGCTGGTGGAGGCCCAGGACAGAAAGGTCAGTGTGCGAGGGGGAGTTACAATGGCTTGCAACGGGGAGATACGGCAAGCCTTAGCAGAACGAGGGTGAGTGTTCGACAAAAAACGGTCGCCGAGTCTCCATTTCACCACGCCGATGTAAAGGAGGCCATACCTGGAACACCACATGCAGTAGATGAGATTAGAGGAGGTGCAGGTGAACATCTGTCTCACCTGGAAGGGCTTCTCGAGCGTGAGAGAGGGGGTTTAGGGACAGCTGTTACATCCCATGGTGGCTTACCGTTTTAACTGCACTTGCCAAGAAAGGCTTTGGAAAGAGAAGTGATGGCAAGTGATGGAGAGGTGGGGAAATGGATAGAGAAATCGGTCGTACAAAGATAAAAGGGAGAGATAGGGGAGAAGACGAATGAAGAGGTGGAGGGAGAGTGAACGATCAAAGGGAGAGTGGGAAAAATGAGGAGAGAGGGGAGTTCAGAGCGAGTGGGTTGGCAAAAGGGGGAGAGGGAAGCATTAGAGAGATACAGGGAGAAGGAGGGAGAGATGCAGTAAGAGTGGGAGGGGAGAGAGGTTGGCAGAGAGCGGTCGGCACAGAGAGGGAGAATAGAGAGTGTAGGGGAGAGAGTAACAGTTCAGAGGGAGAACAGCAGTAAAGATGGAGAGAGAGAAAGAGAGGGGAGAGATGATGCATCATTCGCCGTTTGTTCTACTTTTAAGACAATTCTGTGGCGGCAATGGTTCTGTTCACTGAGTGTCGTGAGTCTTTGGGTCGTTGCTCCTCAGAGGTGATGAAGGTAGAGAATGTTGTTGTCCCAAGGCAAAGCCAGATCCATTCGAGACAAGCAAGGACTAAATGCTTAGCAGGGGACGCCGCGAGTGTGGGGTTGAGGTCACAATCAGTTCAGCCGCGATCACATTGAGTGTTAAAACAGAGTGGATGGGCCATTTTAATCTGATGTGATCTGTTGAACTAATTCATCACGCTGTGGACAAAGGCTGTCCAGTCCACCTTCAAACTGGGCACCAGAAGCCTTGAGACGGTCCCTTGAATTTGGGATTGCCTTGCTGAGTAAAGGAAATCAGATAAACAACATGTGGTGGAGAGATGGATCCGATGGAGTTTGAAACAATATTCTCTTTGCTGGAACAATGCCGCTCCCTATTTCCATCCCTCAGTATCGCCACAATCCCCAGTCTTCGGAATTTCTCAATCAATTCCCTGAATAAATCACGACCTGTCTCAGCAGGGATTTCACTTGGCTGATGTCATCTGTTTGCGAATCATTTCAAAAGCTCTATTTTTAATTCTGTTGAAACTTCACTGTCCCGGTGGAGACGGAAAATGGTATAAAATCTCCTGGAATGTTCTGCCCCGGCATTTCATTCCGAGAGATTACCGGCAGTTCACGGGGACACGTCGCTGGGCAGGGAAAATGGGGGAAAAGCTGTACGAATATTACGCCGTGGAGAAAATCTTGTACGTGATCATTGCTGCCGTTGGAGTCCCTGGTAAGTGAGCAGAACAATTCAAGTTTTATAACTCCGTCTGTTAACCGGTGTTGACATGATTCTGATCGTGTTACAATATTCCTAACTGATGATTGTTGTACAAGAATATGTGAAGTATATCAATCCTCTAAATGAAATATCTGAATTAACGCTGTGATTTTTCTCATTTTCAGACAGCCTAAACTATCTCTCTTTCTCCCACTGCCGGGACCCACTAGAATGTTGTTCTTGCCTTCAGTGGGACCTTGCCCAGAGTTGTCCCAGTGCTCGGGACAGGCAGCTCTCCGGGACGGTGTGACTGGGGGGGGGGGGTTCCATTGTGAAGTTCACTGTGTCTGAGTTATTGATCAGAGTGAACACCCGCTCCTGTGGACACGTCTCACTGTGGAGTCTGTCACAGTCGGATTCCAACGCCTGTTGGTCAATAATTGGATCGATCTCCTGAACCAGTGGCCGCGGATCTACCGGCGTGTGTTGTTACCGAACTGAGGAATGAATCCATTAACGGAGCCACTCTGCTGCCGGATCCTAAGTTGTCCCTGCCTTCCCTCTGGAACCCTCCTCGTCCCCATCAGATGCCGAGTTCCCAGAGCCCTGGTTAAACGCGGCCGGTCACGGTTAAGTCTGTGAAACCGGCCCCATCAGAGACTGTGAGCGGGGTTAACTGTAGACAGGACCATTCCGCCTATTGTAGCGGGCGGCTGCTCGTTCCCTCCCCTCCCTTTACCCCGCCCGTCGCCTTATCTGCTCTCCCCTGAAGCAGGCAGGTCGGGCACAGTCGGAGCCGGGTCTGACATTGTTAAACCTGCAGCCCGCGCACCGACTCCAACACTCCTGATCTCCAGCTGAAAGTGGAGCCGGTGTTCAGCCCCGGAGACCGTGTTCAGTAATGCCCAGTGTCCGCTCCCCTTCTCTT
>NW_027604589.1:0-2739 GCF_053455715.1 Rhinoraja longicauda
TTATTCTTATACTGTAGCCCCTGGTTCTGGACTCCCCCAACATTGGGAACATGTTTCCTGTCTGTCTAGACCGCGAGAAATTGCAGGGAGTTATAAATGGAGGCCAATCCACCACACAGCCCAGACGTTCCACAATTGACTCCATCTACACATCACGTTCTCTCGAAAAGAAATCAGCCAACGTAATCAAAGACTTAAAAAAATAATTTCTTTAGGTCTCTTCCTCGGGGCGAGGCTCGGCCGCGGGACCTTCCATCGCCCGGAGCGGCTCGGCCGCGGGGCCTTCCATCGCCCGGTGCGGCTCGGCCGCGGGACTTAACAGCGCCCGGTGCGGCTCGGCCGCGGGGCCTTCCATCGCCCGGTACGGCTCGGCCGCGGGGCCTTCCATCGCCCGGTGCGGCTCGGCCGCGGGACCTTCCATCGCCCGGTACGGCTCGGCCGCGGGACCTTCCATCTCCTTGCGGGGGCTGAGCGGGTCGGTCGCCTCGGTAGGGATCGAGCTGTCTGTCCGTGGTAGGGGCATGGGGGAAGAGAGAGGAAGTTTTTTTGCCTTCCATCACAGTGAGGGGGTGTTTGGGGTCACCGTGATGGATGTTTGTGTTGGGGTTGCGTGTCTTGTGTACTTTTTGTTTTTTTGCTCTGTGACTGCTGGCAATTTAATCTCGTTCGGTAAAACGAATGACAATTAAGCTATTCTGTTCTATTCTGTTCAAAGGGGAGAGAGATACAGAGAGGGAGAGGGTAGTGAGAGGGAAAGAGAAAGTAGAGAGGGCGAGAGAGAGAGAGGGGAGCGGGAGAGAGTGGGGGGAGGTTGGATAAAATATTAGTTTAGTTTAATTTATTATTGTAAATGTATTCCTAAAAGAGGAGGGGGAGAGAAAGAGGGGAGAATGAGGGTGAAGAAAGGGGAGGGAGACAGAGTGGATAACAAATATTAGTTTAATTTATTGTTGATACTAAAACTCTCGTTTGTTTGTTTGTTTGTTCCTGAACTACATCCAAAACTGTACAGGATTGCGCGACAATGTTAGGCCCACCTTGCTCACTGTTATCCCTTTGGTGCTAATGGAAGAAGTTTCATTGAAATTGGTGTTATATTTTTAAATAAATTCTCATTTTATAGTTTAAATCTATCTACTAGGGATGGAGAGTGGAGGGATTGAGGGAGGGGAGGAGGGGGTGAGAGGGGGAGGTGAGGTGGGTAGAGGGAGAGGGAAGGGGAGGGGAGAGGGGTGGTTATGATGTGAGAGGAAGGGGAAGGAGAGGGTGCTGCACCAATGCAGGAGAGGTTTGGGCCCAACTTGTTTGTTACATGTTGGAGTGGGAGAGAGAGTATCAAATATTAGTTTGCTTTATTCTTGTAAAATAATTATAATAAATTGGAGGGGGGAGAGGGAGAGGGAGGGGTGGGAGTACGGGGAGAGAACAAAAAGGCCGTATCCTCCCCGTATCTACGAAACATCCCCTCCTTTATCCAGAGTCCACATGATGGTCAACATCTACAATGGATTGGTGGTGGTGTTTTGGAACAGAGCGAGGGTGGGGGGAGAGGGGAGGGAGAGGGGAAGACAGAGGGGAGAGAGAGAGATAGAGGGAGGAAGAGAGGGGTGTGAGGG
Organism: Rhinoraja longicauda; assembly: GCF_053455715.1. Classification (NCBI taxonomy): domain Eukaryota; kingdom Metazoa; phylum Chordata; class Chondrichthyes; order Rajiformes; family Arhynchobatidae; genus Rhinoraja; species Rhinoraja longicauda. The sequence continues at coordinate 1,617 of NW_027604589.1, forward strand.
GGAGAGAGAGATGGGAGAGAGAAAGGGGAGAGAGAAAGTGGAGAGTGAGTATGGGAAAGAGAGGGGGAGAGGGCGGATCAAATATTAGTTTAATTTATTATTGTAAGTGTATCATAAAGTGAGGGGGGAGAGTGGGGAAAGAAAGAGGGGAGAGAGAGAGGGCAGAGAAGGGGAGTGAGATGAGAATGAGAGAGGGAGTAGAGGGGCGAGAGACGGGGGAGAGAGTGGAGGGGGAGAGATTCGGGGTAGAAAGAGGTGCGAGAGAGAGAGGAGGGGAGACAGGGGATAAGGAGGGAGTGAGAAGGGGTGAGGACAGAGACAGAGATGGAGAAAGGGGAGAGAGAGGGAGAGCGAGAGGATGGGGATGATAGTGAAGGGGGAGAGAGAAAGATGAAGGAGAGAGAAGGGGGATAGAGTTGGGAGAGAGAGTGGGGGCAATAGACTGGGAGATAGAGAGATAGGAGAGAGAGGAGAGGGAGAGAGGGCAGAGACAGAGAGAGGGAGAGAGAGGGGACGAAGAGAGGGAGAGGGAGAGAGGTCAGTGAGAGAGAGGGAATAGAGGGCAGTAAGAAAGAGGGAGAGAAAGAGTAGAGGGCGGGAGACTGGTCGGGGAGAGAGGGGAAAGGAAGAGAGAGAGAAGGGAAGAGGGTGGAGAGGGGGAGGGAGAGAGGGGTGAGGTGGTATCAAATATTAGTTTCGTGTAATTCTTTTGGTAAATGTATTCTTGCAAAATGGAAGGGAGAAAGAGAAAGAGGGAGAAAAATAGGGGGGCGGGAGAGAGAGAGAGAGAGTGAAAGAGAGAGATAGGTTTCAGACAGTGGCCAGAAAGAGAGAGGTGGGGGAGAGAAGGTAAGAGCGAGATAGAGTGGAGGCGAGAGAGGCAGATAGAGACGGAGAGACAGAGGGGTGAGTGGGGGAGTGAGATCGGAGAAAGTGGACAGAGAGCATGACAGAGAGGGGGAGAGGGGGGATCAAATATTAGTTTAATTTATTATTGTAAGTGATTATATAAAGTGGTGGGGGAGAGAAAGAGGGTGGAGGGAGAGAGGGAGAGATGGCAGAGAGAGATGGCAGAGAGAGAGGGGGGAGAGGGAGTGGGAGAGGGAGAAAGGGGAGTGAGAGA
>NW_027604590.1:0-2734 GCF_053455715.1 Rhinoraja longicauda
AACCCACGTTGACCAAAGTGCTGTACATCTGATTATCATATATCATATCATATATATACAGCCGGAAACAGGCCTTTTCGGCCCACCAAGTCCGTGCCGCCCAGCGATCCCCGTACATTAACACTCTCCTACACCCACTAGGGACAATTTTTACATTTACCCAGCCAATTAACCTACATACCTGTACGTCTTTGGAGTGTGGGAGGAAACCGAAGATCTCGGAGAAAACCCACGCAGGTCACGGGGAGAACGTACAAACTCCTTACAGTGCAGCACCCGTAGTCAGGATCGAACCTGAGTCTCCGGCGCTGCATTCGCTGTAAAGCAGCAACTCTACCGCTGCGCTACCGTGCCGGTACTAAGGAAAAAAATGAAACATACAGTAGCACACAAACAGTTCACAGCGCCTCCTCAATGAGCCTCAGACGCTAGGGAGTAGAAATAGGTTTTGAGCCTGGACTTAAAGGAGTCGATGGAGGGGGCAGTTCTGATGGGAGAGGGATGCTCTTTCCACCCTCCCTCCCCCCCTCCCGGTTACAATGGAAACCCTACGGGGACGGGCCTTCTCCCTCCCCCTCCCTCCCCCTCCCCCCCCCACCACCCTCCCCCCCACCCCCTCCCTCCCCACCCCCCTCCCCCCCACCCTCCCCACCCCCCTCCCTCCCCTCTCCCTCCCCCCTTCCACCCTCCCCTCCCCCCTCCTCCCTCCCTCCCCCTTCCCTCCCTCCCCTCCTCCCGGTTACAATGGAAACCCTACGAGGACGGGCCCAACGGGAAAGAGGGGTACTGGGAAAAGGGGAGGTCCCCCCCCTCCCCCCTTCCCCTCTCCCCTTCCCCCACTACCCCCTCCCTCCCCCTCCCCCCCTACCCCCTCCCTCCCCTCTCCCTCCCCCCTTCCCCCCATTCCCCCCTCCCCACCCCCTCCCCTCCTCCCTCCACACCTCCCCTCTCCCTCCCCCCTTCCCCCCTTCCCCCCTCCCCCCCTCCCCTCCCCCCTCCCCCCCTCCCCTCCCCCCCTCCCCTCCTCCCTCCACACCTCCCTCCTTCCCCCTTCCCTCCCTCCCCTCCTCCCGGTTACAATGGAAACCCTACAAGGACGGGCCCAACGGGGAAAGAGGGGTACTGGGAAAATGGGAGTTCCCCCTCCCTCCCCCCTTCCCGCCTCCCTCCCCCTCCCTCCACTTCCCCCTCTTCCCCCCCTTCCCCCCTCCCCTCCCCCCCTTTCCCTCCCCTCCTCCCTCCACACCTCCCTCCTCCCTCCCTCCCCGCCTTCCGGTTACAATGGAAACCCTACGAGGACGGGCCCAACGGGGAAAGAGGGGTACTGGGAAAACAGGTGGTCCCCCTCCCTCCCCCATTCCCCCCTCCCTCCCCCTCCCCCCCTACCCCTCCCTCCCCTCTCCCTCCCCCCTTCCCTCCCCCCCTCCCTCCCCCTCCCCTCCCCCCTCCACACCTCCCTCCTCCCTTCCCTCCCCCCCACTCCCCTCCCGATTACAATGGAAACCCTACGAGGACGGGCCCAACGGGGAAAGAGGGGTACTGGGAAAAGGGGAGGTCCCCCTCCCTCCCCCTTCCCCCTCCCCTCCCCCCTCCCTTCCCCCTCCCCTCCCCCTCCCTTCCCTCTCCCCTCCCCCCTCCTTCCCCCTCCCCCCTCCCTCCCCTCTCCCTCCCCTTCCCCCCTCCCTCCCCCTCCCCCTACCCCCCTCCCTTCCCCCTCCCCCCCTTCCCCCTCCCCTCCCCCCCTCCCTCCCCCCTCCACACCTCCCTCCTCCCTCCCTCCCCCTTCCCTCCCCCCCCACTCCCCTCCCGGTTACAAAGGAAACCCTACGAGGACGGGCCCAACGGGCACACTTGTGCTAGTATACTACTAAAACTCAGATCTTGTATGTATATATATTTCACTGATTCCGGCTGATTTCGGCAAAACGGTGAACCGTAGCGCCACGACATTAATACCGCCTTACTCACCACGCGGTTCGCTGCTGGAAAATGATATTTTTATTTAATTCGGTCGCATATTTTTAAAGTTACAGAGGTTTTAAAGCGCTGCCCCCCCCCCCCCCCTTATTGAGGTTTCTATAGAGGGCGCTGCAGTGAGGCAGTGCTCAGTACGCATGCGCGGAATCTCCTCACTCTGTGCTCAGCACGCATGCGCGGCATCTCCTCACTCGCACCAATAAAATGGACGACGTTAGCGGCGCCAGCCCGCGATCACCGGCTCACCTCTCCTCTCTCCCACACCCGGGAGAACATCTCCCCGCTATTGCCCCCCCCGAGCCTTTGAATGATGCGATCTCCCGCACCCCCCCCCCCCGGGCCTTTAACTGATGCTAAGAGTGTGTCTGGGGGAGAGAAGATGGGGGGGGGGGGGGGGGGCTGAGAATGGGGAATGGGACAACAGGGGTAGTGCGGAGGGGAATTGGTGGTGGGGGAAAGAGGGGTACTGGGAAAAGGGGAGGTCCATATCCCTCCCCTCTCCCCCATTCCTCCCTCCTCCCCTCCCCCCTCCCCCCCCCACTCTCTCCCCCCTCCACAAATACCACCCCATCTCTCATCACCCTCCCCCCCTCCATCCTCAACACCTCCCTCCCTCCACCACTCCCTCCCCCTCGATCCCTCCACACCTCCCTCCCCCAAACCTCCCTCTCCCTCCCTCCCCCCATCCCGGTTACAATGGAAACCCTAAGAGGACGGGCCAAAGGGGAGAGTGTGGGGAGAATAAGAGTGGGGCTGG
>NW_027604591.1:0-2727 GCF_053455715.1 Rhinoraja longicauda
GGCGCAAAATCAGCCCCACTGCAGGCGAGCAAGGAGTGAATGGGTACCGGTCTCGCCGGGAGTGTGGGAGTGCGGTTGCAGTCAGTTAATCCGCGATCATATTGAGTGGTGAAGCAGTGGAGGGGCCATTTTAGTGCGAGGTGATCTGTTGATCTAATCCCTCAACCTGTGGACAAATGTCGCCCAGTCCACCTTCAAACTGGGCACCAGAAGCCATGAGAGGGTCGCTGGAATTTGGGATTGCCTTAGTGAGTGAAACGGATTGAATGAAATCAGACAAACAACACGAGGCGGAGAGCTGGACCTGATGGAGTTTGAAGCAATATTCCCTTTGCTGGAACAATGCCGCTCCCAATTTCCATCCCTCAGTATCGCCACCATTCCCAGTCTTTGGAGTTTCTCAATCAATTCCCTGAATGAATCACGACCTGTCTCAGCAGGGATTTCACTTGGCTGATGTCATCTGTTTGCGAATCATTTCAAAATCTCTATTTTTTAACTATGTTGAAACTTCGCTGTCCCGGTGGAGACGGAAAATGGTATAAAATCTCCGGGAATATTCTGCCCCGGCATTTCATTCCGAGAGATTAACGATAGCTCACGAGGACACGTCGCTGGGTAGAGAACATGTGGGAAAAGGTTTGGGAATATTACGCCGTGGAGAAAATCTTGTACGTGATCATTGCTGCCGTTGGAATCCCTGGTAAGTGAACAGAACAATTCAAGTTTTATAACTCCGTCCGTTAACCGGTGTTGACCTGATTCTGATCATGTTACATGATTCACAACTGATGACCGTTGTACAAGAATATGTGAAGTATATCCTCTCAGTGAAATATTTTTGAATTAACGCTGTGATTTTTCTCATTTTCAGACAGCCGAAACTAACCCTCTTTTTCTCTCACTGCCGGGACCCACTAGAATGTTGTTCTTGCCTTCAGTGGGACCTTGCCCAGAGTTGTCCCAGTGCTCGGGACAGGCAGCTCTCCGGGACGGTGTGACTGGGAGGGGTTTACATTGTGAGGTTCACTGTGTCTGAGTTATTGATCAGAGTGAACACCCGCTCGTGTGGACACGTCTCACTGTGGAGTCTGTCACAGTCGGATTCCACCGCCTGTTGGTCAATAATTGGATCGATCTCCTGAACCAGTGGCCGCGGATCTACCGGCGTGTGTTGTTACCGAACTGAGGAATGAATCCATTAACGGAGCCACCCTGCTGCCGGATCCTAAGTTGTCCCTGCCTTCTCTCTGGAACCCTCCTCGTCCCCATCAGATGCCGAGTTCCCAGAGCCCTGGTTAAACGCGGCCGGTCACGGTTAAGTCTGTCAAACCGGCCCCATCAGAGACTGTGAGCGGGGTTAACTGTAGACAGGACCATTCCGCCTATTGTAGCGGGCGGCTGCTCGTTCCCTCCCCTCCCTTTACCCCGCCCGTCGCCTTATCTCCTCTCCCCTGAAGCAGGCAGGTCTGGCACAGTCGGAGCCGGGTCTGACATTGTTAAACCTGCAGCCGCGCACCGACTCCAACACTCCTGATCTCCAGCTGAAAGTGGAGCCGGTGTTCAGCCCCGGAGACCGTGTTCAGTAATGCCCAGTGTCCGCTCCCCTTCTCTTTCCGCAGTGAATTTAGTGGCGATTGTGATCCTGTCCCGGGGAAAGTGCGGCCTCTCCACCTGCACCACTCGCTACCTGGTGGCCATGGCAGCGGCCGATCTACTCGCCCTGATCACCGAGGTCATTTTGACTCGGATCCGATACCATTACTTTGATTGGAGTTTCCTGTCCCTCACCCCTGTGTGCAGTGTTAACGAAGTACTGAGGTATTCAGCTACAGACTGTTCTGTCTGGTTCACCGTCACTTTCACCTTTGATCGCTTTGTCGCCATTTGTTGCCAGAAGCTGAAAACTAAATATTGCACCGGGAAAACTGCGGCTGCGGTTCTCGCAACAGCCGGCGTTCTGCTGTGTCTGAAAAACGTTCCCCGCTACTTCACACGGGAACCCTGGATAATCATCGACAATGTCCCGTGGGACTGTGCCCCGGTGGACAGTTATTACACTGACCCCGGGTGGGTGGCATTTGACTGGATCGACACGGTTTTAACTCCGCTCCTCCCTTTCGCTGTGATCCTGCTGCTCAACGCTCTGACAGTCCGGCACATTTTAGTGGCCAGTCGGGTCCGTCAGGGGCTGAGGGGTGAGAGCAAGGGGGAGAAGCGCAGTGACCCGGAGATGGAGAGCAGGAGGAGGTCTGTGGTTTTACTCTTCACCATCTCCGGCAGCTTCATCCTCCTGTGGCTGACGATGGTTGTAAACGTCGTCTATTATCAGATCACAGGGATTGGAAATGATCAGAATGATTCCCAATATATCTTTAACTACGTCGGGATGTTGCTGAGGAATCTCAGCTGCTGCACCAACACATTTATTTACGCGGTGACCCAGTCCAAGTTCAGGGAGCAGGTGAAGAGCGCGGTGAAATATCCGCTCACCTCAGCGCTGCGGCTCATTAATAAACCCGCGCCCTGAGCGCATCCCAGAGGGCGGCCGCAGTCTCTCCGCTCCAGGCTCCGGCTCCTCACATTCACCGCCGCATCTTCCAGCTGTCAGTCCCGGGCGGATGATCCCATCGCCGGCCCTGCTCCGGGACCCCCAGCCCCTCACATTCACCCAATCGCCCCCTTGCTCAAAGATGCAGATTATGCAGAAAAAATAACACCATTGCC
>NW_027604592.1:0-2716 GCF_053455715.1 Rhinoraja longicauda
ATTTATTTCTCAATTGAGAAGATGTCAAAAAGTTATTTCCTTCATAGCAATCCCTATATGTTTAATACCCTTCTGTTCCCAGACTTGTAGTATTTGATTATTCCAAGCAAACGGCAATAATCTATTTTTTACTAATGGAGTTTTAGCTGTTAAAACAAATCTTTTATCATTAACTTTAACTGTTTTCAACAATATATTAATTAAATGTTTTAGCAAAGGTGACTCTTTATCCTTAACTAATAGCTTCGCTTTCCGTTTATATATAAATTCTTCTGGACATAACTCTTTTATTTTATCCATTTCAATTTAAACCCATGCTGTTTTTCCACCCTCTTGATAAAAGGATGAAATAAAACTCATTTGTGCTGCCAGATAATAATTTTCATGTTAATTTTTCCAGAGACACTCTTGGCATTTTACCTTTCCAAAGAAAATTCCTCACAATTTTGTTCAATTCTTGAAAAAAATTATTTAGCAAAGGTATAGGCAGTGTTTGGAATAAATACTTTATCCTCGGAAAAATATTCATCTTAATACAGTTCACTCTCCCTAACAATGTAATTGGAAGATTCATCCATTTCTTCAGGTCCTCATCTATTTTTTTTATCAGTGGTTTATAATTTAATTTATACAAATTATTTAACTTATTATCTACTTTAACTCCTAAGTACTTAATGCCTTCTTTTTGCCATTTAAACTGACTTTCTCTTTTACATTGGTTATAATTGCCTTCAAAAAGAGGCATTATTTCAGTTTTATCTTTATTAATTTTATATCCTGATACTTTCCCGTATTCTTCCAGTCTGAAATATAATTTTCTTAAGGATTCCAATGGTCTAGTAAGACAAATTAAGACATCATCTGCAAATAAAGTAATTTTGTGATCTTCCTGATTAACTTTAAATCCTTTAATGTCTGAATCTGATCTTATTAGTTCTGCCAGAGGTTCAATAGCCAGATTCAAACTCTCTGTCACGGATTTAAAACTAGCACATTCCCTGTCCTCAGGTATCTTTGCAAACATCTCGTCTGTCTGCACATTCTCGGAGCCCACATGGGGGCAAAATATGGGGCAAAATATGATGGGAGGCCATGACTGAAGAAAATGTGGCCAAAGGAATATACTGCAAAAGGCAAGGGATGTTGTTTGCAAAGATACCTGACTACAGGGAATGTAGCCGGTTGCAAGCTGTGATCATCCATCGCCTCTATTGTGTACATGGTTGGAGGTGTGAATGTAAAACAAGGGCCGAAGCTGCCTTCATGTCTGGTCACTCCAATGTGATCATTGCTTCTATTGTGTAACCCTGAGCTCTGGAATAAAGTGGAGATAGTTTTTTAATATAAAGAGTTTTGGAGAGTTTGAGAAAGGAGGGAGGGAGGGAGAGGGAGGGACGGAGGAGAGAGGGAGGGAGGGAGGGAGAGAGGGGAGGGAGAGAGAGGGAGGGAGGGAGAGGGAGGGACGGAGGGAGAGAGGGAGGGGAGGGAGAGAGAGGGAGGGAGGAGTGGAGGGAGGGAGGGAGGGAGGGAGGGAGGAGGGAGGGAGGGGAGGGAGGGAGGGAGGGAGGGAGGGAGGGAGGGAGGGAGGGGAGGGAGGGAGGGAGGGAGGAGGGAGGGAGGGAGGGAGGGAGGGAGGAGGGAGGGAGGGAGGGAGGAGGGAGGGAGGGAGGGAGGGAGGGAGGGAGGGAGGGAGGGAGGGAGGGAGGGAGGGAGGGAGGGAGGGAGGGAGGGAGGGAGGGAGGGAGGGAGGGAGGGAGGGAGGGAGGGAGGGAGGGAGGGAGGGAGGGAGGGAGGGAGGGAGGGAGGGAGGGAGGGAGGGAGGGAGGGAGGGAGGAGGGAGGGAGGGAGGGAGGGGAGGGAGGGAGGGAGGGAGGGAGGGAGGGAGGGAGAGAGGGAGGGGGAGGAGAGAGGGGGAGGGAAGAGAGAGGGAGGGAGAGAGGGGAGAGAGGAGGGGGAGGGAGTGAGAGAGGGATGGAGGGGAGGGAGAGAGGGAGGGAGGGAGAGAGAGGGGAGGGAGAGAGGAGGAGAGAGGGAGGGAGAGAGTGGAGGTGGGAGGGAGGGGAGAGGGGAGGGGAGGGAGGGAGGGAGAGAGGGAGGGGAGGGAGGGAGGGGGGAGGGAGGAGTGAGGAGGGAGGGAGGGAGGAGGAGGGAGGGGTGAGAGAGGGAGGAGGTGGGAGGGAGGGAGAGGGAGGGGGTGGGAGGGAGGTGGGGGAGGGAGGGAGTGAGGTGGGGGAGGGAGGGAGGGAGGGAGGGTGGGAGGGTAGGTGAGGGTGGGGGGTGGGAGTGGGAGGGTGGGAGGGAGGTGGAGGTGGGAGGGTGGGAGGGAGGGAGGGGGGTGGGAGGTGAGGGAGGGAGGGGAGGGAGGGGAGGGAGGAGGGGAGGGTGGGGTGGGAGGGAGGGAGGGAGTGGGTGGGTGGGTGGGTGGAGGGTGGAGGGTGGTGGTGGAGGGAGGGAGAGGTGGGGGAGGGAGGGGAGGGTGGGAGGTGGGTGGGTGGAGGGAGGGTGTGAGGTGGGGTGGGTGTGTGGGTGGGTGGGTGGGTGTGGAGGGGTGGGTGGGAAGAGGGGGGTGGGAGAGTGGTGGGGAGGGTGGGTGGGTGAGTGGGTTGGAGTTGGGTAGGGTGGGTGGGGCGGGAGGGGGAGGGAGGGTGAGAGGGAGGGTGGGTGAGGGGTAGGGTGCGTGTGGGTGTGTGGGTCGCGTGCTCGTCGTGGGTGTTGT
>NW_027604593.1:0-2713 GCF_053455715.1 Rhinoraja longicauda
GAGAGAGAGAGAGAGAGAGAGCGAGAGAGAGAGAGAGAGAGAGAGAGAGAGAGTGTGTAACGCAGAGATAGGAGCAGTGTCAGCATCCATCCATCGATCACGGGAGCACTGACCTCTTATTGATTGAGGGATAAAGAATGAACAAGTGTGTGTTATCAAAAATATTTATTTATGTAGGATTCATAACTATCTAAAGAGAGAGAGAGAGAGAGAGAGAGAGAGGAGAGAGAGAGAGAGAGAGAGAGAGAGAGAGAGAGAGAGAGAGAGAGAGAGAGAGAGAGAGAGCGAGAGAGAGAGAGAGAGAGAGAGAGAGAGAGAGAGAGAGAGAGAGAGAGAGAGAGAGAGAAGAGAGAGAGAGAGAGAGAGAGAGAGAGAGAGAGAGAGAGAGAGAGACAGAGAGAGAGAGAGAGGGGGGATAGGGATGAGAGAGGGCAGAGAGAGGGCAGAGAGAGTGGCCAGAGAGAGAGAGGAGGAGGTGGAGAGAGAGAGATGGCAGTCCAAATTTCGTCCAATTTGGATGACAAATAAAGCTATCTTGATCTATCTTGATCTTGATCAATGATCAGGGACTGTCATTTAAAAATGATCAATATATATGACAGGCAATGGTGTTATTTTTTCTGCTTAATCTGCATCTTTGAGCAAGGGGGCGATTGGGTGAATGTGAGGGGCTGGGGGTCCCGGAGCGGGGCCGGCGATGGGATCATCCGCCCGGGACTGACAGCTGGAAGATGCGGCGGTGAATGTGAGGAGCCGGAGCCCGGAGCGGAGAGACTGCGGCCGCCCTCTGGGATGCGCTCAGGGCGCGGGTTTATTAATGAGCCGCAGCGCTGAGGTGAGCGGATATTTCACCGCGCTCTTCACCTGCTCCCTGAACTTGGACTGGGTCACCGCGTAAATAAATGTGTTGGTGCAGCAGCTGAGATTCCTCAGCAAAGCCCCGACGTTGCTAAAGATCCGTTGGGAATCATTCCGATCATTCCCAGTCCCTGTGACCTGATAATAGACGAAGTTTACAACCAGCGTCAGCCACAGGAGGATGAAGCTGCCGGAGATGGTGAAGAGTAAAACCACAGACCTCCTCCTGCTCTCCATCTCCGGGTCACTGCGCTTCTCCCCCTTGCTCTCACCCCTCAGCCCCTGACGGACCCGACTGGCCACTAAAATATGCCGGACTGTCAGAGCGTTGAGCAGCAGGATCACAGCGAAAGGGAGGAACGGAGTTAAAACCGTGTCGATCCAGTCAAATGCCACCCACCCGGGGTCAGTGTAATAACTGTCCACCGTGTCACAGTCCCACGGGACATTGTCGATGATTATCCAGGGTTCCAGTGTGAAGTAGCGGGGAACGTTTTTCAGACACAGCAGAACGCCGGCTGTTGCGAGAACCGCAGCCGCAGTTTTCCCGGTGCAATATTTAGTTTTCAGCTTCTGGCAACAAATGGCGACAAAGCGATCAAAGGTGAAAGTGACGGTGAACCAGACAGAACAGTCTGTAGCTGAATACCTCAGTACATCGTTAACACGGCACACAGGGGTGATGGACAGGAAACTCCAATAAAAGTAATGGTATCGGATCCGATACAAAATGACCTCGGTGATCAGGGTGAATAGATCGGCCGCTGCCATGGCCACCAGGTAGCGAGTGGTGCAGGTGGAGAGGCCGCACTTTCCCCGGGACAGGATCACAATCGCCACTAAATTCACTGCGGAAAGAGAAGGGGAGCGGACACTGGGCATTACTGAACACGGTCTCCGGGGCTGAACACCGGCTCCACTTTCAGCTGGAGATCAGGAGTGTTGGAGTCGGTGCGCGGCTGCAGGTTTAACAATGTCAGACCCGGCTCCGACTGTGCCCGACCTGCCTGCTTCAGGGGAGAGGAGATAAGGCGACGGGCGGGGTAAAGGGCGGGGAGGGAACGAGCAGCCGCCCGCTACAATAGGCGGAATGGTCCTGTCTACAGTTAACCCCGCTCACTGTCTCTGATGGGGCCGGTTTCACAGACTTAAGCGTGACCGGCCGCGTTTAACCAGGGCTCTGGGAACTCGGCATCTGATGGGGACGAGGAGGGTTCAGAGAGAAGGCAGGGACAACTTAGGATCCGGCAGCAGAGTGGCTCCGTTAATGGATTCATTCCTCAGTTCGGTAACAACACACGCCGGTAAATCCGCGGCCACTGGTTCAGGAGATCGATCCAATTATTGACCAACAGGTGGAGGAATCCGACTGTGACAGACTCCACAGCGAGACGTGTCCACAGGAGCGGGTGTTCACTCTGATCAATAACTCAGACACAGTGAACTTCACAATGTGAACCCCCTCCCAGTCACACCGTTCCGGAGAGCTGCCTGTCCCGAGCACTGGGACAACTCTGGGCAAGGTCCCACTGAAGGCAAGAACAACATTCTAGTGGGTCCCAGCAGTGGGAGAAAGAGAGGGTTAGTTTCGGCTGCCTGAAAATGAGAAAAATCACAGCGTTAATTCAAAAATATTTCACTGAGTGGATTGATATAATCTACACATTCTTACACAACGATCATCAGTTGGGAATATTGTAACACGATCAGAATCAGGTCAACACCGGTTAACGGACGGAGTTATAAATCTTGAATTGTTCTGTTCACTTACCAGGGACTCCAACGGCAGCAATGATCACGTACAAGATTTTCTGCACGGCGTAATATTCCCGAAGCTTTTCCCACATGTTCTCTG
>NW_027604594.1:0-2705 GCF_053455715.1 Rhinoraja longicauda
CAAACTTTAAAATGAGAATTACTTAAAAAATATAACACCAATTTCAATGAAGCTTCTTCCATTAGCACCAAAGGGATATGAGTGAGCAAGGTGGGCCTAACATTGTCACCGTTTTGGATGTAGTTCAGGAACAAACAAACAAACAAACGAGAGTTTTATTATCAACAATAAATTAAACTAATATTTGTTATCCACTCCGTCTCCCTCCCTTTCCTTCACCCTCATTCTCCCCTCTTTCTCTCCCCCTCCTCTTTTAGGAATACATTTACAATAATAAATTAAACTAAACGAATATTTTATACCACTTCCCCCCTCTCTCCCCCTTTCTCCCGCTCCCATCTCTCTCTCGCCCTCTATACTTTCTCTTTCCCTCTCTCTGCCCTCTCCCGCTCTGTATCTCTCTCCCCTTTCTTCCCAATCTCTCTCTCTTCCCCAGTCTCTCCTCCCCTCTTCCTTCCCCTCACCCCATTTATCTCTCTCCTCTCTTTTGACTAAATAAACTAAACTAAGTTAAACCAAAAAGTAACTCTCCCCCTCTCTCTATGTACCTCCTCTCTCTCTCCACTCTCACGCCCCCTTTCTCTGCCCTCTCTCTCTCTCCCCCTCAGCCTCTTCCCTCCTCTCTCTCACTCCTCTTTCTCTCTCCCCTCTCTCTCTCTCTCTCTCTCTCTCTCTCTCTCTCTCTCTCTCTCTCTCCTCTCCTCTCTCTCTCTCTCTCTCTCTCTCCCTCTCTCTATCTCTCCCCTCCACTGTATAAGAAAACATTAAAAATAATAGATTAAAGTTAACTAATATTTGATACCCCCTCTCCCCTCTTTCTCCCCTATCACTCTCCCCTCTCCACCCTTCTCTCTCTCTTTCTCTCCCCTTTCTCTCTCTCTCCCCGCTCTCCCACCCTCTCTCAATCTTTCTCTCATCCTCTCTCTCTCCTCCCCCTCCATCTTTCCCCTTTTTCTCTCTCCCCTGTTGTATCACAGTCAGTGGAAATGGTGAGCAAGGATTAAAGCAGGAACGTTTTCAAATTGGAAAGTGAGCTGAGAAATAGCAAATGGTGTTTCTTGCAGGTAAGTGTGAGGTTTTAATTTTGGGAAGTCAGACCAGTGCATGATCTTCACCGTGAATGGTAGTTGGATGGGGAGTGTTGTAGAGCAGAGGGATCTCAGAACAAAAGTACAAAGTTGCAAGAAAAGGAACGTAATAAGGGGATAGGGTGGTGGATAAAGTTTTTTGGCGAACAGTCTTCATCAGCCAGTGAATAAAATTAAAAAGTTGGAAAGTTATGTTCAGTTGGATAAGACGTTGGTGGGGACGCACTTGGAGTAATGTGCATATTTTTAGCCACCGTGTTTGGGAAATATGCCACTAATTTGTAAAGAGTGCCGAATATATTATCGAACAAGTTGCCCGGAGACAAGTTTCGGAGCTAGAGGGAAAGGCTGGACACGCCAGCACGTTATTCCATGGAGCGCAGTAGAGAGCAGTGATCTCATGGAGGTGCACAGTATCATAGGGAGCGCCATAATAATAACACTAAGACATTTGGACAGTTACACGAGGACACTGCTTAGTGGGCAATTAGTAGGCAATCAGGAGATGAGTGTACAAAATTAGAGCGCATAGTATTGGGGGCAGGGTATTGACATGGATAGGAAATTGGTTGGCAGACGGGAAACAAAGAATAGGAATTAATGGGTCCCTTTCGCAATGGCAGGCAGTGACTAGTGGTGTGCCGCAAGGCCTGGTTCTGGGACCGCAGCCATTTACAATCCATATATAAATGATTTTGATGAAGGAATACAAAGTAACATCAGTAGATTTGCAGATGACACAAAGCTGGGTGGCATGATGAACTGTGAAAAAGATGCGATGAGGATGCAGGGTGACTTGTAGAGGTTGGGTGAGTGGGCAGATGCAGTATAATGTGGATAAATGGGAGGTTATCCACTTTGGTGGCAAGAAGAAGAAGGCAGATTGTTATCTGAATGGTGTCAGATTATGAAAAGGGGAAGTGCAACAATACCTGGAATCCTTGTAGATCAGTCAATAAAAGTAAGTATGCAGGTACGGCAGGCAATGAAGAAAGCTAATGGCATGTTAGACTTCGCAACGAGAGGATTTGAGTACAAGAGCAAGGAGATCCTTCTTCAGTTGTACAGGGACCTGGTGAGACCACATCTGAGGTATTGTGTGCACATTTGGTCTCCCAATTTGTGGAAGGACATTCTTGCTATTGAGGGAATGCAGCGCAGGTTCACGAGGTTAATTCCCAGGATGGCGGGACTGTCATATGATGAAAGAATGGAGCGACTGGGCTTGTATTTACTGGAGTTTAGAGGGGATCTTATAGAAACAGATACAATTATTAAGGGATGCAGGAAACATGTTTCCGATGTTGGGGGAGTCCAGACCCAGATGCCACAGTTTAAGAATCAGGTGTAGGCCATTTAGTACTGAAATGAGGAAAAACTCTTTCACCCAGAGAGTTGTGAAGTTATGAAATTCTCAAAGGTCAGACTGGGAGTGGGAGGGCGAGTTGAAGTGCTCAGCCACCAGGTCTGACCTTTCTGTCATGGGCCTCTCCAGTGCCATAGTGAGGCCAACTGGAAATTGGAGGAACAGCACCTCATATTTCGCTTGGGCAGCTTGCAGCCCAGCGGTATGTACATTGACATCTCCAACTTTAGACATTTCCTCTGTCCCTCTCC
>NW_027604595.1:0-2705 GCF_053455715.1 Rhinoraja longicauda
AGTGACTGATGCACTGGGACACCCAGATCTCGTTCTACGCTCCTAAAGGAACGTCCTTTAATCCTGAGGCTGTGCCCTCTGGTCCTAGCCTCTCCCGTCATAGAGAGTGAGAGAGCCTGGAAACAGGCCCTTCGGCACAACTTGCCAACACTGTCCCATCTATACTAGGGACATCCCGTATTTTGGGCTAAATTGGTTTCCCCCTTGTCCCGTATTAGTAGGGGTTGCCAACTTCCTCACTCCCAAATAAGGGACAAAGGATGACGTCACCGCCCCGCGCCCCACGTGACCTCACCCAGCCACGTGCTCCTGCTCCATCAATGGCGGCCACCCTGGGCTGGGAGGTGGGTTTCTACGCAACCTCCATTAGGCAGCGTCCGGGCTTACAATGTCCGGTCTGTAAGGGGTTTCTGCGCCGAGCTTTCGCCCGACCTAAGGTCCCCTGTGCCTTGCTCTGGTCCCTCGACCAGGCCGCGCACACTGGTTCCCAGTGAGTGGTTCGACCCACTCACCCCCTACGGTTCCAGACACTGGACTTAGATGCAGGAGCGTTGATAGTTCTATTCACTTTGGAAGTAAGAATAGAAAGGCAGATTATTATCTGAATGGTGTCAAGTTAGCAGGAGGGGGAGTTCAACGAGACCTGGGTGTCCTAGTGCATCAGTCACTGAAAGGAAGCATGCAGGTACAGCAGGCAGTGAAGAAAGCCAATGGCATGTTGGCCTTCATAACAAGGGGAGTTGAGTACAGGAGCAAAGAGGTCCTTCTGCAGTTGTACAGGGCCCTGGTGAGACCGCACCTGGAGTACTGTGTGCAGTTTTGGTCTCCTAGTTTGAGTATAGGAGCAAAGAGGTCCTTCTGCAGTTGTACAGGGCCCTGGTGAGACCGCACCTGGAGTACTGTGTGCAGTTTTGGTCTCCAAATTTGAGGAAGGATATTCTTGCTATTGAGGGCGTGCAGCGTAGGTTCACCAGGTTAATTCCCGGAATGGCGGGACTGTCGTATGTTGAAAGGCTGGAGCGACTGGGCTTGTATACACTGGAATTTAGAAGGATGAGGGGGGATCTTATCGAAACATATAAGATAATTAGGGGATTGGACACATTAGAGGCAGGAAACATGTTCCCAATGTTGGGGGAGTCCAGAACAAGGGGCCACAGTTTAAGAATAAGGGGTCGGCCATTTAGAACGGAGATGAGGAAGAACTTTTTCAGTCAGAGAGTGGTGAAGGTGTGGAATTCTCTGCCTCAGAAGGCAGTGGAGGCCAGTTCGTTGGATGCTTTCAAGAGAGAGCTGGATAGAGCTCTTAAGGATAGCGGAGTGAGGGGGTATGGGGAGAAGGCAGGAACGGGGTACTGATTGAGAGTGATCAGCCATGGGCAGGTGGGACTAGTGTAGATGGGGCATGTTGGCCGGTGTGGGTCGGTGTGGGCAGGTGGGACTAGTGTAGATGGGGCATGTTGGTCGGTGTGGGAAAAGGTGGGACTAGTGTAGATGGGGCATGTTGGCTGGTGTGGGCAGGTGGGACTAGTGTAGATGGGGCATGTTGGCCGGTGTGGGCAGGTGGGACTAGTGTAGATGGGGCATGTTGGCCGGTGTGGGACTAATGTAGATGGGGCATGTTGGCCGGTGTGGGCGGGTGGGACTAGTGTAGATGGGGCATGTTGGCCGGTGTGGGCGGGTGGGACTAGTGTAGATGGGGCATGTTGGTCGGTGTGGGCGGGTGGGACTAGTGTAGATGGGGCACGTTGGTCGGTGTGGGCAGGTGGGACTAGTGTAGATGGGGCATGTTGGCCGGTGTGGGACTAATGTAGATGGGGCATGTTGGCCGGTGTGGGCAGGTGGGACTAGTGTAGATGGGGCATGTTGGCTGGTGTGGGCAAGTTGGGCCGAAGGGCCTGTTTCCATGCTGTATCACTCTGTGACTCTATGCATGACCTGCATGTAAGAGATTCTGTGTTTTGATGGCCTTTCTAAACTCTATGCTCTACATAGAAACATAGAAAATAGGTGCAGGAGTAGGCCATTCGGCCCTTCGAGCCTGTACGCACCGCCATTCAATATGACTCTAGACTAGACTAGTCTAGTTGTTATGATTGGCACCCGATCCATGTAGCCTTCCATTCACACCACCCCCCCTCTCCTCTCCCTACACCTTCCGGCATCTTCCTCACATCTCTCCACAGAGTTGTCCATCTCCCCCACCTCCTCTCCCCCACCTCCCTCCCCGATTCTCTCCTCTCTCCCACCTCCATTCCCCCTCTTCTCCCCCACCTCATCTCCCCCTCCTCCTCTCTCCATCTCTCCCCTCCATCTCCCCACCTCCTCCCCCCACCTCATCTCCCCCACCTCCTCTCTTCCTCTCCCACCCCATCTCCCCCACCTCCTCTCCATCTCCCCCACCTCCTCTCCCCAACCTCTCCCCTCTTCCTCTTTCCCACCTCTTTCCCCCCTCCTCTCCCCTCCATCCCCCCCACCTCCCCCCCCACCTCTCTCATTCCTCCCCTCCCCCATCTCTCCCCACCCCATCTCCCCCACCTCCTCCCCCCACCTCATCTCCCCCACCTCTTCTCCCCCTCCACCTCTCCCCTCCATCTCCCCCACCCCATCTCCCCTGCTCCTCTCCCCCTCCTCATCTCTCCATCTCTCCCCCACCTCATCTCCCCTGCCCCTCTCCCCTCCTCCTCTCCCCTCTTCCTCTCCCC